>NW_022097816.1:0-53220 GCF_006542625.1 Nomascus leucogenys
TGCAGGCTGAACATGGTGGCTCATGCCTGGGTGGGCAGATTACCCGAGGTCAGGAGTTCGAGACCAGCCTGGCCAACATGGAGAAACCCCGTCTCTACTAAAAATACAAAAAAATTTAGCCAGGCATGGTGGTGGGTGCCTGCAGTCCCACCTACTTGGGAGGCAGAGGCAGGAGAATCGTTTGAGCCCAGGAGGTGGAGGTTGCAGTGAGCCAAGATTACGCCATTGCACTCCAGCCTGGGCGAGAAGAGCAAAACTCTTTCCCCAAAAAGAAAAAAAAGTATATAAGTGTATATATATACGTGTTGCAGATAATTCAGCAGTTATTACTGCAAAAAGACAATACAGACATCTTAAGTACCAGTTTAGGAAAAAAATCAGAGTAACTTACATGAATTTTTTGAACAATGATAGGAACTACTATTTATTGAGCAAGGACTCTATGCAAAGTCCTGAGCTAGCGACAGGGAAAATAAAGCATACAGATATAAAATACCTTATTCAAAGTCACTCCACAGGTACGCGGAAGAATTTAAACTCAAGAGAATCCAATAATTTGGTTTTCATTTATTTCACTGTAGTGCCTCACAAATCAAGGTCAATGCTAACTTGGCTCTGTAAGTAATTAAAAGATAGATGTCAAACTTCCCTTTACTTAATCTATACAAATTACTGGCATTTAACAAATCCTTGGGCATGCATGGTGGCTCATGCCTGTAATCCCAACATTTTGGAGGCCAAGGCGGGAGGATCACTTGGGGCCAGGAGTTCAAGACCAGCCTGAGCAATGTAGCAGGATCTCATCTCTACAAATAATTTTAAAAATTAGCTGGGCGTGGTTGTGCATGCCTGTGGTCACGGCTACTCTAGAGGCTGAGGTGGGAGATTCACTTGAGCCCAGAAGGTGGAGGTTGCAGTGAGCCCTGATCATGCCACTGCATTCCAGCCTGGATGACAAAGCAAGACTGTCTCAAAACAGAACAAAACAGAAAACCAAATGCTTGTCCACTAAGTCTTTGAAGTTCTACATCAATAAATTGGAATTTTTTTTTTTTTGAGACGGAGTCTCACTCTGTCGCCCAGGCTGGAGTGCAGTGGCGCAATCTGGGCTCACTGCACACTCTGCCTCCCGGATTCACGCCATTCTCCTGCCCAGCCTCCCAAGTAGCTGGGACTACAGGCACCTGCCACCACGCTCGGCTAATTTTTCGTGCTTTTAGTAGAGACGGGGTTTCACCGTGTTAGCCAGGATGGTCTCGATCTCCTGACCTCGTGATGCGCCCGCCTCAGCCTCCCAAAATGCTGGATTACAGGCGTGAGCCACCGCGCCAGGCCTGGAATTTTTGTTTCTTCAGAGTATAAAAGCTCATGGGTCGAGTAACACAGCTACTCTTGAAAATATAAAACATTAGAATATATTTAATAATTTGGTTAATCCACATGCTTTTCAAAAAAATTTTTTTGAAATATTTTGGACTTTTTTGTAATAGTTATTTTATTTGTGATTTCTCATTTAAATGCCTTTTTCAAAAGTTCAAACACTCTCACTTGTCACAAAACTTCTATGTTGAATCTCTTATATGATTACATATGCTTTATGACTATTCTTTTGCCTGTAACACAGATACATAATTTTCTTTCTTTTTTTTTTTTTTTTTTTTTTTGAGACGGAGTCTTGCTGTCACCCAGGCTGGAGTGCAGTGGCCCGATCTCGGCTCACTGCAAGCTCCGCCTCCCGGGTTCCCGCCATTCTCCTGCCTCAGCCTCTCCGAGTAGCTGGGACTACAGGCGCCCGCCACCACGCCCGGCTAATTTTTTTGTATTTTTAGTAGAGACGGGGTTTCACTGTGGTCTCGATCTCCTGACCTCGTGATCCGCCTGCCTCGGCCTCCAAAGTGCTGGGATTACAAGCGTGAGCCACCGCGCCCGGCCATAATTTTCTTTTCAAGCATTGTCTTCTTGATCCAATAACAGTTCTTCCAACATCAATTGAAATGTAGAGGTAAAAAATTTGAAAGTCCACACTGCAGAAAACTTGAAACTATTGATAAACTGATACAATGTAAACAAAGAACAGCTCCTATTCACAGAACGGGGTTACATTTCATATTCAGAAATAATAAAGTAAATACAGTAAACTGACAAATGACATCTCTTTTTCACATATTTAGTTTTAAAAAGAAAATAAACTCTACAAGTTGCTTTACAGTTGATGGCACCTTAGCATTAAAAATTCCCCCTTGCAATTTTTCTTAAAAATTACTTTGTAACATCTTTCTGAAAACCTTTATTCTCTTAGTCAGCTTCTTCTCGACAGATGCTTTCCTGGATTCAGTGTTAATGATGTCAGTAAGATCTAGGTATTCCAAACAGATAATGATGTTGCTACACAATGCTCTTTCATGTTGTCTGATGCTATTAATTCTGGCAAAACTCTATTGGTCAGTTTCTGATTTCAGAAAGTTGAGGACCATAATATAGTCATCGTTATACCTTTGAAATGTGTTGAACATCTTCTTTGTAATCAATTTGCTTTACGACCTTTAACAAATCACTGAATTTCTTTGGCACTCATTTTCTTCTTCTATAAAAGAAGGTTGGACTAATTCTCAAGTTCTATTTTCTAATTCCTATAAAAGGAGAAGTTTGGACAAGGTATTCCCAAGTTTCCTTAGAGCCTGAGTTATCTAAGTTATTAGGATTCATCAATGTCACATGCCCAAAAGCCTTAAACAATTTTATATTTGTAGATTTTTTTTTTTTTAAGACAGAGTCTTGCTCTGTCGCCCAGGCTGGCGTGCAGTGGCACTATCTCTGCTCACTGCAACCTCTACCTCCAGGTTCAAGTGATTCTCCTGCCTCAGCCTCCTGAGTAACTGGGATTACAGGCGCATGCCACCACGCCCGGCTAATTTTGGTATTTTTAGTAGAAATGGGGTTTTGCCGCGTGTTGACCAGGCTGGTCTCGACCTCCTGACCTCAAGCAATCCACCCACCTTGGCTTCCCAAAGTACTGGGATTACAAGTGTGAGCCACTGTGCCCAGCCGATATTGGTAGATCTTAATAAAATACCACAATGTACAAAATACTAGCCATGGTATCTTAAGTGAAATAGGTAGACTCAACTCTGTATGAACCTACACATTTCAATGTGATAAAACTGATATTTGTTTTCCATTTGGTGGTATAATACATTCAAAATGTAAAGCATTAGGAGTTTTCTGAGAAGACGATAATGTATATAGGAAATATATGCCTGCCTACTGGCTAAAGCCATCTAAACCAATAGCTCAAAAGGAGCATTAATAGGAACCCAAAACACAATAAACAGCAACAAGACCTAGCAAAATAAGTTTTTTTTTTTTTTTTTTTTTTTTTTTTAGATGAGGGGGTCTCACTCTGTCCCCCAGGCTGGAGTGCAGTGGGCATGATTATGGCTCACTGCAGCCTTGACCTCCCTGGTTCAGATGGTCCTTCCACCTCCTGAGTAGCTGGGACTACAGGCGCATGCCACCATCCCAAACTAATTTTATTTTTTGTAGAGACAAGATTTTGCCATGTTGCCCAGGCTGGTCTGGAACTCCTGGGCTCAAGCAATCTACCTACCTCAGCCTTCTGAAGTGCTAGGATTACAGGCGTGAACCAGCACACCCAGCAAAGTTTTGGAACAAAGGAATTATGAAAGAAATCTCATGGGTCCAGTTAGCAAATGTTGTATCACCAAGCAGAGAAAAGCATCCAAAGCAGGATCTTCCCATGGTATTCATAATGGCAGAAATTTGAACCCATGTAAAGATTCATATATAAAGCAGTGGACAAAGAACAAATTTTAACTTTTGATTATTAATAATAGTGGAAAGCCAGGCGCGGTGGCTCATGCTTGTAATCTCAGCACTTCGGGAGGCCGAGGCGGGCGGATCACGAGGTTCAGGAGATCGAGACCACGGTGAAACCCCGTCTCCACTAAAAATACAAAAATTAGCAGGGCATGGTGGCGGCGCCTGTAGTCCCAGCTACTCGGAGAGGCTGAGGCAGGAGAATGGCGTGAATCCGGAGGCAGAGCTTGCAGTGAGCCGAGATTGCGCCACTGCACTCCAGCCTGGGAGACAGAGCGAGACTCTGTCTCAAAAAAAAAAAAAAAAAAAGTGGAAAAAAATAGAACCAAATTAATATTCACCAAAGGGAATTGGTTATGTAGATGAAACACCCTTTGACCGATTACCTTATAGCCAGTAGAAAGTATGTTCAAGGGCTGAGCGCGGTGGCTCACGCCTGTAATCCCAGCACTTTGGGAGGCTGAGGTGGGCAGATCACTTGAGGTCAGGAATTCAAAAGCAGCCTGGCCAATATGGCAAAACCCAGTCTCCACTAAAAACACAAAAAAAATTAGCCAGGCATGGTGGCGGGCGCCTGTAATCCCAGCTACTCCGGTGGCTGAGGCACGAGAATGCCTTGAACCTGGGAGGCAGAGGATGCAGTGAGCTGAGATCTCACCACTGCACTCCAGCCTGGGCAACAGAGTGAAACTGTGTCTCAAAAAAAAAAAATATATATATATATATGTTCAAGAAGAATATTAATAGTTAACATAGCAAAGTATGTTGTTTACCACGTTTCTGGTTCTCTCCACTTCTAGATATGGTAGCATTTCACTTCCTGGCCCCACTGTTTGGGTGGAACCACATGCATGTTGTAGTCAATGAATTAATTGTGAGCAGAAGTGATAGACACACATTTGCACTCCAGCCTGGGCTGCAAAGCAAGACTCTGTCTCAAAAAACAAAAACAAGAAGTGATAT
This sequence comes from Nomascus leucogenys, assembly GCF_006542625.1. Lineage (NCBI taxonomy): Eukaryota > Metazoa > Chordata > Mammalia > Primates > Hylobatidae > Nomascus > Nomascus leucogenys. The sequence goes on from NW_022097816.1 coordinate 4,801, forward strand.
GCATGACTCCCAGGCTGGGTCATTTGAGTGTTGACACAGCACTTTCCTGGGCACTCTTTTCTCTGTGGATGGCAGCCAGAACATTCAAGGTGACACTACTCTGTCAGTTTGGGTCCCTGAGTGAGTCTGATGACCTGAGCCATTCTGCTAACCTTCAACGAATACATAAGGTGAGCAAGTGTTGTTGTGAATATAGATCGTCTGTTACCTCAGCATAAATGAATTTTTGCAAATGGAACCAACATTCTAGGTCAAGTCACTATACACTCCTTGCCACAAGGGAAACTACTATCCTGACTTCTAACTGAATATATTAGTTTTACTTGTTCTTATTCTTTAAAACTGTTGTCATACAAAATGTACTCTTCTTTTTTTGAGTTGAGGTCTTGCTTGGTTGCACATGCTGGAGTGCAGTGGTGCAATCACAGCCCACTGCAACCTTGAACTCCTGGGCTCGAGCAGTCCTCCCACTTCAGCCTCCCAAGTACCTGATATGCGCCACCACACCCAGCTAATTTTTAAATTTTTTTGTATTAATGAGGTCTCACTATGTTGCCTAGGCTGCTCTTAAACTCCTGGGCTCAAGCGATCCTCCTGCCTCGGCCTCCCAAAGAACTGGGATTATAGGAATAAGCTGCTGTGCCTAGCCCAGTATGTACTCTTTTCTGGCTTCCTTTGTTCAATATTGGGCTTGTGAAATTGCTACATGGGTTTGTGGTCTGTTCATTCTCATTGATGAGTGCTATTCATTATATAAACGCACTACATTTTCGTATTTGACTGTTAATGGGCTTTTAGGTAATAGTTTCTAGTATTTGACATACAAGTAATGCTCCAATAAATATTCTGGTATATACCTTTTAGTGAACATATGTGTGCATTTCTGTTGCGTATATACCTAGGAGTGAAATTGCTGGCTCATAGAGTATGCATATGTTCATCTTTGGTAGATAGTGTGAAACAGTTTTCCAAAAATAGGTGTACCAATTTATGCACTCACTATCAGTGTAGGAGTGTTCTGGAAGTTCCAACATTTGACTTTTTTTGTTTTTTCACTTTAGCCATTCTGGAGGTAACTGATGAAGTTAAACACCTTTCACATATTTATTGGCCATTTGGGGATTTTTTGGAAAGCCACCTGTTCATCTTTTGTCCATTTTCCTATTGGGTTGTTTTTCTATTTCATTAGACAGTAGTTCCCTCCTTATCTGTGGGGAATATATTCCAAGACCCCGAGTGGATGTCTGAAACCACCAATAGTACCAAGTCCCATACAGGTGAAGTATCCCTTATCTGAAATGTTTGGGACCAGAAGTGTTTCAGATTTTGGATTTTTTTCAAATTTGGAATAATTGCAGAATACATACTAGTTGAGTATCCTTAATCTGAAAGTTCAAAATCTGAAACCCAAAATGCTCCAATGAGCGTTGCCTTTGAGTGTCATGTCAGCACTCAAAAGTTTCGGATCTTGGAACATTTTGGATTTTGGATTTTTAAATTAGGGATGCTCAACTTGTACATACTATTTCCTACACACACACACACACACACACACACACACACACACACACACACACATATATATATATATATATATACATACCTATGAAAGTTTAATTTATAAATTTGGCACAGCGGGAGATTAACAACAGTAAAGAATAAGTAAATAGAACAATTATAACAATATACTGTAATAAAAGTTATGTGAATGTGGCCTCTCTCTCAATATATCTTCTTGGACTATACTAAAGATAACTGGAACTGAGGAAAGTGAAAGCATAATAACGGGGACTCCTGTATTTTGAGAGACAGACCATGTTCACATAACTTTTATTATAGTATATTGTTATAATTGTTCTACTTTATTAGTAGACATTTTATTAATCTCTTACTGTGCCTAATCTATAAATTAAACTTTATCAAAGGTATGTATCAGAAAAAGCACAGTGCAGTATACATAAGATTCAGTACTAGGCTGGGCGCGGTGGCTCAAGCCTGTAATCCCAGCACTTTGGGAGGCCGAGGCAGGCGGATCACAGGGTCAGGAGATCGAGACCATCCTGGCTAACATGGTGAAACCCCGCCTCTACTAAAAATACAAAAAATCAGCCGGGCGTTATGGCGGGCGCCTGTAGTCCCAGCTACGCGGGAGGCTGAGGCAGGAGAATGGCGTGAACCCGGGAGGCGGAGCTTGCAGTGAGTGGAGATCGTGCCACTGCGCTCCAGCCTGGGCGACAGAGCAAGACTCCGTCTCAAAAAAAAAAAAAAAAAAGATTCAGTACTATCTGTTGTTTCAGGCATCCCCTGGAAGTCTTGGAATGTATCCCCTGTGAACGAGGGGGCACTACAGTATATTCCTTATTTATAAAGTTGTTGTTTACATATAGTTTATATATTTTGGATATGAATCTTCTGTAGAATATGCGTATTATATTTTGAATATCTTCTCTCATCTGTGCATTGGCTTTTCATTCTTGTGATATATTCTCTTTTGGAGCATAAATTCTTAATTTTAAGATACTCCAATTTTTTTCATTTATAATTAGTGCTTTTGTCTTGTTTTTAAATGTTTTGCCTGCTCCAAGGTAGAGGAGATATTCTCTTTTTCTTTTTTTGAGACGGAGTCTTTCTCTGTTGCCCAGGCTGGAGTGCAATGGCGTGAACACTGCGCCCTGCAACTTCCGCCTTCTGGATTCAAGCAATTCTCCTGCCTCAGCCTCCCAAGTACGTGGGATTACAGGCATGTGCCACCACGCCTGGCTGATTTTGTATTTTTAGTAGAGATGGTGTTTTGCCATGTTGGCCAGGCTGGTCTCGAACTCCTTGCCTCGGGTGATCCACCCGCCTCGGCCTCCCAAAGTGCTGGGAATACAGGCGTGAGCCACTGCACCCAGCCTAATTTTTGTTTTTTTAGTTGAGATGGGGTTTCACCATGTTGAGCGGGCTGGTCTCAAACTCCTGACCTCAGATGATTCACCTGTCTTGGCCTCCTAAAGCACTGGGATTACAGGCGTGAGCCACTGTGCCCGGCCTTGTTCTGATATTTAGGTCTTAAAATTTGACCCTGTTATAGTCTGTAGTTTCCAATGTACAGGTTTCACACATCTTTCATTAGATTTATTCCTAAGTATTTGATTTGTGATGATATTCTAAGTGGGTTTTTTGGAAACTCATTTTATACTTGTTTAATGCTGGCCCATCCATAAATAAAATTGTTTAAAATAAAGTTTTTGTTTTGAAATGATTTTAGATGCAACAGAAAAATTGCAGATAATACCCTCCACCCAACTTCCCTTAATGTTAACATAACCATTCTACATTTGTCAAAACTAAGAAATTAACATTGAAACAATACTATTTACTAAACTATGCACTTTAATTAGATTTTAGCAGTTTTTCCACTATTGTCCTTTTTCTGTTCCAGGGTCTAATATGCCTGTAATCCCATGACTTTGGGAGGTTGAAGCGGGAGGATCGATTGAGCTCAAGAGTTCGAAACCAGTCTGGGCAAAATAAAAAAATTAGTTTCTACCAAAAATCAAAAAAATTAGTTGGGCATGGTGGTGCACACCTGTAGTCTCAGCTACTCAGAAGGCTGAGGGGGAAAGTGCATTTGAGCTCAGGTATTCAAGGTTGCAGTGTGCTCCAGCCTGGGTGACAGAGCAAGACCCTGTCTCAAAAAAAGAAAAAAAAAAAAGCAGCACTTCATTTAGTCACCATGTCTTCTTGGTCTCCTCTAGCCTGTGGCAGGCTTTCCTTGCTCTTCATGACCTCGAAACTTTGAAGAGTTCTGGTCAGGTATTTTGCAGAATACCCATCAGTTTGGGTTTTGCTGTCATGTTCTAATGATTACAGCAGGGTTGTGGGACTTGAGGAAGAATATCACAAGAGGTGAGGTGTCCTTCTCTGTAGATCATGTCAGCTGGACCATGATGTCAATATGAGAGATCACGGGTTGATGCAAACCTTGATCACTTCATTAAGATGATATCTGCCAGGTTTCTCCAATATAAACTTATTTTGTTTCTATACTATCTTCTCTGGATGCAGTCACTAAGTCCAGTCCACACCCAAGTGGAGTTCCCCTTTTTAAGTTCTCCTTTTTAGTCTTTTCTTGACATCCTCCCCATAAAACTATTGATCTATATCTGTCACTGTATCTATTATCTGTTATCTATTATCTGTTATGCATTATATCTATAATCTATTATGTCACTACTGCATTTCTTACAGTTGTATGTAAATGAAATAATATAGTATATACTCATCTTTGTTTTTTTTCACTCAGAATAATTCTTTTTCATAAGAGAACATGAACCAGAATTTCTTTTCTTTTCTTTTTTTTTTTTTTTTTTTGAGACAGAGTCTGGCTTTTTTACCCAGGCTAGAGTGCAGTGGCATGATCTCGGCTCACCATAACCTCCGCCTCCCAGGTTCAAGTGATTCTCCTGCCTCAGCCTCCTGAGTAGCTGGGACTACAGGTGTGCGCCACCATGCCCTGCTAATTTTTGTATTTTTAGTAGAGATGGGATTTCACTATGTTGGCCAGGCTGGTCTGGAACCCCTGACCTTGTGATCTGCCTGCCTCGGCCTCCCAAAGTGCTGGGATTACAGGTGTAAGACACCGTGCCTGGCCATGAACTAAAATTTCTAAAAAGAAAATGATTAAAATTTAAAAGTAAAGTTAAAATTACTTTTACATTTTGATATGTTTTCACTTTGGTTAAAATACAGCTACTTATGCATCACTTTAAAAAAAGTTCAGGGCCGGGCGCGGTGGCTCATGCTTGTAATCCCAGCACTTTGGGAGGCCGAGGCGGGCGGATCACGAGGTCAGGAGATCGAGACCACGGTGAAACCCCGTCTCTACTAAAAATACAAAAAAAATTAGCCGGGCGTGGTGGCGGGCACCTGTAGTCCCAGCTACTCGGAGAGGCTGAGGCAGGAGAATGGCGGGAACCCGGGAGGCGGAGCTTGCAGTGAGCCGAGATCGTGCCACTGCACTCCAGCCTGGGTGACAGAGCGAGACTCCGTCTCAAAAAAAAAATAAAAAAATAAAAAAAAAATAAAAAAAGTTCAAAATACCATCTAATTTCTCTTTTGATTTTGTTCTTTGACCCATGGGCTATTTAGAAGTATATTACCTTGCTTCCAAAATATTATAGTTTTTCTATAGATCTTTCTGTTACTGATTTCTAATTTAATGCCATTATAGTCAGAGAACATACCGTATGATTGTAATCCTTTTAAATTTATTAAGATTGTTTTATGGTCCAGAATATGGTCAGTCACGATAAATATTTCACATTGTTCTTGAAAAGAATGTGTATTCTGGCTGGGTGCACTGGCTCATGCTTGTAATCCCAGCACTTTGCAAGGCCAAGGTGGGTGGATCACTTGAGGTTAGCAGTATGAGACCAGCCTGGCCAACATGGTGAAACCCTGTCTCTACTAAAAATACAAAAATTAGCTGGGCTTGGTGGCATGTGCGTGTAATCCCAGCTATTCTGGAAGCTGAGGCAGGAGATCACTTGAACCTGGGAGGCGGAGATTGCAGTGAGCCAAGATCGCGCCACTGCAACTCCAGCCTGGGTGACAGGGCGAGACTCTGTCTTTAAAAAAAAAGAAAAGAATGTGTATTCTGCTGTTGTTGGCTGGAGTCAAATAAGTTGAGAGTATTGTTCAAGTCAGCTCTGTCCTTGCTTATTTTCTGTCTACTTAATTCTTGGGAGAGGTGTAGTGAAAACTCTGATTATAATTGTGGATTTGTGGGTTTTCTTTAAAGCCTTGGTCTTCGCACGTGCAGACAATGTTGACTGTATGCCAGTATTGTTTATAAAATATCATATATGCTCCAGATGGTGTTATAGCCCATCATAGAGAATTCACCCTTTAATCTGTCGGGCTGATAGAGGAGGAGGCTGATCATCTCATTTCAATCTGGGACTGAGCATGGGTGGGATTAGGATGGGGACCTGGGTATGGTAGAAGTGGATTAGACTCAGCCTATCTCTGAATGGCCCTCTAGGGCTTTTAAAATTGAGAAATAGGAGTTTGTTACCTTTCTTGAAGGTTTTCGGAAAGTTAAGTTCTGCTCTTAAGAGGTTTTCAGATTGGGTATTCAGTCTCCCACCCCAAGCATCTTCAAAATTTGGCATGCGGCTTCCAGAGAAGTCTAGGCACCACCATTTGACATCTGAAATATTCAATTTGTCTCCTTACTGTTCCACATGTATATCGAAATCTCAGCTGATTTCACCATTTTCTGTACTGGGAGCTTCTGCTCTGGGGCCAACCCTGGATTCTCAGCCTCTGGTTATACAAGTATCTAGATCCTCTGTATCAATACTCCTTCTGAGGCTAACTCTTATCTGTTTCCATTTTAGTCCTCTTTCTATTGGTAACACTGTGACATCATTTCTTTTTCAAATTTATATCTGATTTTTTTACTAAGATATACATTTAGTTTACCTTTCTTCATCTTGTTTACTGTGATTTCACTGTTCTTGAAATATATATATCTGAATCACTTTTCAAATGTATATTTTACCTTCTTTACAATTCTGAAGTATGCATAAATCATTTTCCAAAAAAAGTTAAAAAGAGGCCTTCCTAGGACTTTGACTTCTGTCAGTATGACAGGCTACATACTAGAAAGCACCCTGCTACTCTAAAACAAGGAGATTCTGGAAAAGGTTTTTAAATACATTTTATTTATTTATTTATTTAAATACATTTTATTTCAGTAAATAAGTACTTCAAATGGTCCAAAAAAAAAGAAAAAAAAGGCTCAAACCAGCATGGGAGCATGAATATTAAGAGGCTTGGAGGCTTGGAGTTTGGTATTGCCCTAAGGGTAAATGTAGACTTTTGCGTGTTTACAATTGTTTGGAGACAAACTTTGGGCTAGTTCCAGATAGGTCTCTTGAACCTGAGATTCCTAAATAAGGAAAAATATTGGAAAAAACTAAAGTAGTTCCAGAAGGGTAGTTCCTGTTGGCTTCTAGTAAAAGCATCAAAAAATCCCCAATATAAGCCTTCAGGATCCCCAAAGAGTAAGATAAATACCTCCGTTCTTACAATAAGAAACAGAGTTCAGCAAACATAAGAAAAAATGTCGGCCGGGCGCGGTGGTTCACGCCTGTAATTCCAGCACTTTGGGAGGCCGAGGCGGGCAGATCACGAGGTCAGGAGATCGAGACCATCCTGGCTAACACGGTGAAACCCCGTCTCCACTAAAAATACAAAAAAAATTAGCCGGGCGAGGTGGCGGGCGCCTGTAGTCCCAGCTACTCGGGAGGCTGAGGCAGGAGAATGGCGTGAACCCTGGGGGCGGAGCCTGCAGTGAGCCGAGATGGCGCCATTGGACTCCAGCCTGGGAGACAGGGAGACCCCGTCTCAAAAAAAAAAAAGAAAAAATGTCAGTGTGATTAAGTTAGAATAGAACAACAAACAACAGATTTAGACCTCCATGGTCTTCAAATATGGGAATTATAATATTCAAATTATAAAATAGCTTTATATGAAATACTACGAATTTTTAAATGGAATTACAAAACAAGCAACAAAGACGATCATAAATAATTGGAATTTTTAAAATAGAAATAAACAATTTATGTGAAAATGAAACATATAATTGTTGACATTTTAAAATCTCATAAAGCTATGGCTGAAACAGCAGATTACACATGGATGAAAGGAGAATTATATCATGGAAGCTGAATCTGAATAAATTACCTGGAATGTAATAGAGAAAACAAGAAGATGGAAATTATAAAAGTGGGATTAACAGATGTGCACAATAGAATAAATCTAATTAATGAATTTCTAGGAGATTTGCTAGTGAGAATATAGAAAAAGGAATAATTAAAGGATTAACGATTATTTTTCAATTCTGATGGAAGATATAAATTTATGAATGCCCAAAACATGATTTATAGCAAGCTTGATAAATAAAAAGGACTCTAGTCTGGGCATGGTGGCTCACGTCTATAATCCTAGCACTTTGGGAGGCCAAGGCAGTCATAGCACTTGAGTCCAGGAGTTTGAGACCAGCCTAGGCAACACAGCAAAACTCCATCTATACAAAAAATACAAAAATTAGCCATATGTGTTGGCACACATCTGTACTCCCAGCTACTTGGGAGGCTGAGTTGTCTTGGCAGGTTGAGGCTGCAGTGAGCCGAGATTTTTGCCACTGCACTCCATCCAGCCTGGGTGACAAAATGAGACCCTGTCTCAGAAAAAAAAAAAAAAGAAAAAAGAAAAAAATTTAAAAAAGGACTCTAGACCTAGATACCTTACAGTAAAACTCCAGAACACAGAGGTAAACATATTTTAAAAGCATCTTTTTTTTTTTTTCAAGATGGAGTCTTGCTCTGTCTCCCAGGCTGGAGTGCAGTCGCGCAATCTCGGCTCACTGCAAGCTCCACCTCCTGGGTTCACGCCATTCTCCTGCCTCAGCCTCCCGAGTAGCTGGGACTACAGGCGCCCGCCACCACGCCTGGCTAATTTTTTTTGTATTTTTAGTAGAGACGGGGTTTCAGCATGGTCTCGATCTCCTGACCTTGTGGTCCGCCCGCCTCGGCCTCCCAAAGTGCTGGGATTACAGGCGTGAGCCACCGCGCCCGGCTTTTAAAAGCATCTTTAAAAAAATTTTCTATAGATGAATGACAACTAGACTACAGATTTCATAACAACAAAGGTAGAAAATACATTTATCAATAATATCTTCAATGTGCTAAAAAAAATCATTAACTGTCAACCTGGAATTAGAGAAATCATTGTCCACTTTGAATTATGTACCTAGAAGAATTATCTTTCAGGAATGAGGGAAAAATAAAGCTATTTTGAGGCTAATAACATCTGAGAGAATCTGCCACAGCCGACCTTCACCAAAAGAATGTCTAAAAAATGACTTCAGGAAGAAGAAAAACGGTCTCAGAATGAAAACCCAAGATCCAGAAAGTGATAGTGAGGAAAGAAAGTGATGTAATCACCCGACAGGTTCCTCCTGCCTGCTGCACGGACAAAATCACTGAGGCCTGCCACTGAGACCATGGCATTGCAGTGGAGAAGGAATTCAGTTGACCCAAGGCCAGCCCATGAAGGAGAACTGGAGTTATCACCCTGATCAATCTCCCTGAAGGCTCAGAGCTTAGGGATTTTGTGAACAATTTGGTGGGCAGGGGGCTAGGGAATGGGTGCTGCAGCTTGGTTGGGGATGAAAAAACATAGGGGTGTGGAAACAATCCTCATGAGATAAGCTGAGTCTGCCTCTGGGTGGGACCACAGGACCAGCTGAGTCATGGCTCAGGAGTCTGGGTGGGGTCAATATGAAAAACATCTCAAAAAAGACCAATCTTGGGTTCTACACTATAGATAACATCTAGAGTGATGTTATCTATAGAAGTAATTGGGAAAGTGACAACTCTTGTGACCTCTGGCCACATGACCCCTGAGCAGTAAGGGATTATAGAAACTGTGTCTACATCTAAAAAAAAGAAAGGAAGGAAGGAAGGAAGGAGAAAGAAAAGAAAGAAAAGAAAGAAAGAAAGAAAGAAGAAAGAAAGAAAGAAAGAAAGAAGAAAGAAAGAAAGAAAGAAAGAAAGAAAGAAAGAAAGAAAGAAAGAAAGAAACTATGTCTACATCTTAGAAGAGTTCAGACCCTTACCATAATCCTATTCTTGTGGCCTTTCATTAGTCTGACAAAGGTGGTTTTTGGCCCCTGAGCAAGGAAGGGGTTAGTTTTAGGGAGGGACTATTATGATCCTTGTTTTCAAGTTAAACTCTAAACTAAATTCCTCCCAAAGTTAGCAGTTAAAATTCAGAGATTATCAGATCGTTATCAAATGAACGCCCATTGCGAAGGATTTGGAAAAAGAAAGAAGAAAGAATAATTAATTTTAATTTAAAAAAAAAAGAAGCAAAGAAGAAAAAAAAATGCCAAGGCTTTCTAGATGTGGCCATGATGAAGTAACAGGTATTAGGCTTACTCTTCCATCAGAAACAACAAAATTGGCAAATATATGAATCGACTGTTTCTAGGCATTGAACAACAGATAGTGCTTCCTGTGATCTTTTAGAAAATGGAAATACATTAAATGCGCTCCGTATTCAACACAGCTTTCTGCCCGGGCGCGCTTTCCAAACCAGGGTGCAGAGAGGTGAAGCCTAATTAGAATACAAATATGTTGCTGAGCTGAAGAAGCAGAGATCAGAGTTCCAAATGGTAGTAGTGGCTGTAATTTTTGAGCAGAATAGAAGAAAGCAGAGATGTACACAGAAAAGGATCTCAAGAAATACAAAGGGATTCCCTTAGTCTTTGGCTGAATACTAAGTGGTACATGCACAAGAAAACATCCACAAATTCTGGCAGAAAACAGCTACTGGTGGGTTGCAAGAAGAGAGATAACTTGGAGTCGCTGGGAGAGTGTAGGAATACCAAATTATAGTTCTGAATAGAAAAAAGTAGAGAGAGAGTCTCTCTGAGCCTACACTGGCTTCAGAGCCTGCCTGATTAAAAAAAAAAAAAAAAAAAAAAAAAAAGAAGGCTGGGAGCGGTAGCTCACATCTGTAATCCCAGAACTTTAGGAGGGTGGATCACTTGAGGTCAGGAGTTTGAGACCAGCCTGGCAAACATGGTGAAACCCTGTCTCTACCAAAAAAAAAAAAAAAATATATATATATATATATACACACACACACACATACAAAAATTAGCTGGTGTGATGGCACATGCCTGTAATCCCAGCTACCTGGGAGGCTGAGACCTCGGCTCACTGCAAGCTCAGCCTCCCAGGTTCACGCCATTCTCCTGCCTCAGCCTCCCGAGTAGCTGGGACTACAGACACCCGCCACCACGCCCGGCTAATTTTTTGTATTTTTAGTAGAGATGAGGTTTCACCGTGTTAGCCAGGATGGTCTCCATCTCCTGACCTCGTGATCCACCCGCCTCGGCCTCCCAAAGTGCTGGGATTACAGGTGTGAGCCACTGCGTCCGGCTGGTCATAGGTAGATTTTAAAATTTTCTGATTGGCTATTGGTTGAAAGAGTTATTATCAATAGACATGAATGTCTGGGTTACATTAAAGGGTTGTGGACACCAAGGTTTAATCATGCAGATGAAGCCTCAGGGTAGCAAGCTTCAGAGAGAATAGATTGTAAATGTTTCTTATCAGACTTAAGGTCTGTGTTAATGTTAATGCTGGTTGGCTTTTCCTGAATTCCAAAAGGGAGGAGGGTATAATGAAGCATGTCCGACCCTCCCTTCCCATCATGACCTGAACCAGTTTTTCAGGTTAACTTCGGAATCTCCTTGGCCAAGAGAAGGAGTCCATTCAAATGGTTGGGGGACCTTGGAATTTTATTTTTGGTTTACATAGTGAAGGCTAGCTTATTACAGGCTTTTTTTTTTTTTTTTTTTGACAGAATCTCACTTTGTCTCCCAGGTTGGAGTGCAGTGGCACAATCTCAGCTCACTGCAACCTCTGCCTTCTGGGTTCAAGCAATTCTCCTGCCTCAGCCTCCTGAGGAGCTGGGATTACCAGCTCCCAGGTAATCTAGGAGCTGGGTACACACCACCACGCCCAGCTAATTTTTGTATTTTTAGTAGAGATGGGGTTTCACCTTGTTGGCCACGCTGATCTCAAACTCCTCACCTCAGGTGGTCCACCCACCTTGGCTTCCCAAAGTGCTGAAATTATAGGCATGAGCCACCATGCTGGCCCGGTATTTTATTTTATTTTATTTTTTCATTTTTAATTATTTTTGAGACCAAGTTTCACTTGTTGCCCAGGCCGGAGTGCAATGGCGCGATCTTGGCTCACCACAACCTCCGCCTCCCGGGTTCAAGCGATTCTCCTGCCTCAGCCTCCTGAGTACCTGAGATTACAGGCATGCGCCACCACACTTTGCTAATTTTGTATGTATAGTAGAGATGGGGTTGTCAGTATAGTAGAGATGTTGGTCAGGCTGGTCTCGAACTCCCAACTTCAGGTGATCCGCCCACCTCAGCCTCCCAAAGTGTTGGGATTACAGGCGTGAGCTACCACACCTGGCCCTGATATTTTATTTTATAATTCTTATTTTTTTTTTTTTTTTTTTGAGACGGAGTCTCACTCTGTCGCCCAGGCTGGAGTGCAGTAGTGCGATCTTGGCTCACTGCAACCTCCACCTCCCGGGTTCATGCCATTCTCCTGACTCAGCCTCCTGAGTAGGTAGGACTACAGGTGCCCACCACCACGCCCAGCTAATTTTTTATATTTTTAGTAAAGAAGGGGTTTCGGCCGGGCGCGGTGGCTCACGCTTGTAATCCCAGCACTTTGGGAGGCCGAGGCGGGCGGATCACGAGGTCAGGAGATCGAGACCACGGTGAAACCCCGTCTCTACTAAAAATACAAAAAATTAGCCGGGCGTAGTGGCGGGCGCCTGTAGTCCCAGCTACTCGGAGAGGCTGAGGCAGGAGAATGGCGTGAACCCGGGAGGCGGAGCTTGCAGTGAGCCGAGATCGCGCCACTGCACTCCAGCCTGGGCGACAGAGCGAGACTCCGTCTCAAAAAAAAAAAAAAAAAAAAAAAGAAGGGTTTCACCGTGTTAGCCAGGATGGTCTCAATCTCCTGACCTCGTAGTCTGCCCGCCTCGGCCTCCCAAAGTGCTGGGATACAGGCATGAGCCACCGCGCCCAGCCAATTCTTTTTAAGAGACAGGGTCTTGCCACATTGCCCAGACTGGTCTTGAACTTCTGAGCTCAAGTGATCCTCCTGCCTCAGCCTTCCAAAGTGCTGGGATTACAGGCACAAACCACTGTGCCTGGCCTTTTTTAAAACAGAGACAGGGTTTCCCCATGTTGCCCAGGCTAGTCTCAGACTCCTGGGCTCAAGCAATCTGCCTGCCTTGACCTCCCAAAGCGCTGGGATTACAGGTGTGAACCACTGCACCCAGCTCATTCAACATTTTGAATGAAGAAAGGAGTGAATGAGTCTAGGAGCTATTATCAAGCCCAGTGGAGCTCACATCTGGCCTGAATGTTTGATACCAGCTGGGGTGGGAGTAGTGAGCATTACATTGTCAGATCCACTCAAGGCATCAAGCCATTGGCTGAATGGAGAAGGGAAGAGTGACACTGAGGTCTAGCTTCTTGGGATGAAAAGTCAGCCAAGACACAAGTGCATTGAGTACTCATGTTTCGGGGCCCTCTTTAGGGAGAACAGAAGGCTGACTAGTGTCCCGCCAAGCTGGAAGCATCTGTTTTATCTACTGCTCTCTGTTACTAATTAACTATGGGCGCCCCTATTGCCAACACCCCTGTGCTCAAACACAATTAAATTTTAAAATAACATGACTTTAGGAAGAACTGTCCAAAGTGCAGTGGTCTGTGGATGGGAGTTGCCAGGGTGTAGGCAGCAATGATAGCTGAGATCAGAAATCCTTTCTGCCTGTTTACTTTGACCAAGAATCAGACCCAAGTTCTCCCCTGGAGTAGAGAAGGATGGGGAACCTTCTAAGCTGGGTGTGGTGATCTCTTTAAAATCTCAAACATGAGGCCAGGTGCGGTGGCTCATGCTTCTAATCCCGGCACTTTGGGAGGCCGAGGCGGGCGGATCACAAGGTCAGGAGATCGAGACCATCCTGGCTAACATGGTGAAACACCGTCTCTACTAAAAATACAAAAAAATTAGCCGAGTGTGGTGATGGGCGCCTGTAGTCCCAGCTTCTCAGGAGGCTGAGGCAGGAGAATGGTGTGAACCTGGGAGGCGGAGATTGCAGTGAGCCGAGATCACGCCACTGCACTCTAGCCTGGGTGAGAGAGCAAGACTCTGTCTCAAAAAAAAAAAAAAAAAAAAAACCTCAAAAACTCAAACATGAGATCAAAACCTGATCACACAAAATCTGAACCTTCTGTATTACAGACCTTGGCCCTCATGGAACCCCTTTTGGCCTTGCCCAGGAGATGTCTGAACCCTAGAACCTGAGTAGGGTTGTGGGAAGAGCACTAGAGAGGTGGGAAGGGGACTTCAGCTTTAGTTTGGATCTTACCCATGCGGCCCTAGGCATGTTTCCTGATCGTCTGGGCCTCAGAGGAAAACCAACTGGACCAGCATTCCCAAAGTATCCCCAGGATGTTAACAGGTGTTATGGAAAAGGGAGTTCTGTTAACCAGTGTTTCCCAAACGGTTGTATGGAACACTCACTGGTGTTAGGTGGGATGACTTGAGCAGGTTCTGGGATCAAATTAATATTTTTACTCATTCTAACTAACTTTGGCAAATGATCCTCATTTTTCCACTTATAGTAGTGATATAAAATGCTCTTTTAGGATGTACCTTTTAAAAGGTGAGTAGATTTAAAGAAAGAAGATCAAGTCAGTAACAGTTCAGGTTGCTGATATGGCAAAAGGCGTGAAGGCAGTACACAAATGACTGAGACTTGAGATAATTGTCTATTAAACCAAATAACGTGGCTTATTTGTTGCAGGACTCCTGAGGAATTTGTCTTGTTGATGCGCACTTTGTTTCTTCAAGGAGGGATTTGGCATCTAGCATTTCTTGAATTTATTGACCGTAGAACCACTCTTTTGGCCGAGTGTGGTGGCTCATGCCTGTAATCCTAGAACTTTGGGAGGCCAAGGCGGACAGATCTCCTGAGGTCAGGAGTTTGAGACCCACCTGGCCAACATGGTGAAACCCCGTCTCTACCAAAAATACAAAAATGTTTAGCCAGGCATGGTGGCACACATCTGTGGCCCCAGCTACTCAGGAGGCTGAGGCAGGAGAATCACTTGAATCCAGGAGGTGGAGGTTGCAGTGAGCTGAGATCAGGCCACTGCACTCCAGCCTGGGTGACAGAGCAAGACTATCTCAAACAAAACAAAACAAAACAAAACAAACAACAACAACAACAAAAAAACACTCTTTTTCTTTAAAGTAACAGAGCATCTTGTTAGATTCTAGTTCTGGAGATTGTACTTCCAAGAAATGCTTATGAGAAGTGAAGAGGTGGCTTTTAGAGCTGATATTCTTAGGATCTTGGTTCCTTCTCCTTCCCTATGTTGGATAGAAATTCTTAGAAGGGAACACAGGGATGGTGCTGGAAACAGCCATCTAAGCAGGTTTAGATCACGGTTAAAAGCACATTTGCCCCTAAATGCAATGTAATATCCCGGATTGGAAGCTGAAACAGAAAAGGGATATTTGGGGAAAAAAAAACTAGTGAAATTTGGAGTTTAGTTAATACTAGTTAAAACTAGTGGCATATAGTCTGGAGTTTGGCTAATACCAGTGTGCCAAGGTTGGTTTCCTAGTTTTGACAATGTACTGTGATAATGTCAGATGTTAACAATAGGGGCTGGGCGTGGTGGCTCACGCCTGTAATCCCAACACTTTGGGAGGCCGAGGAGGGTGGATCACTTGAGTTCAGGAGAAGTTCCAGGCCTGCCTGGCCAACATGGTGAAACCCCATCTCTACTAAAAATACAAAAATTAGCCGAGTGTGGTGGCACGTAACTGTAATCCCAGCTACTCTGGAGGCTGAGGCGGAAGAATCACTTGAACCCCAGAGGCGGAGGTTGCAGTGAGCGGAGATCACATCACTGCACTGGGTGACAGAGCAAGACTACGTCTCAAAAAAGGGGGGGGAACTAGCTATGGGGTATACAGAACTCCCTGTGCCATATTTGCAACTTTTTTGGGTAAATCTAAAGCTATTGTACAGTTAAAATGTTTATTTTTAATTATTTATTTATTTTTTGAGACAGAGTCTCAGTCTGTTACCCAGGTTGGAGTGCAGTGGTGTGATCTCAGCTCACTGCAACCTCTGCCTCCCGGTTCAAGCAATTCTCCTGCCGCAGACTCCTGAGTAGCTGGGACTACAGGCACACACCACCACACCCAGCTAATTTTTGTATTTTTAGTAAAGATGAGGGTTTCACCATGTTGGCCAGGCGGGTTTCGAACTCCTGACCTCTAGTGATCCAGCCGCCTCAGCCTCCCAAAGTGCTGGAATTACAGGCATGAGCCAACATGGATGGCTAAAATGCTTATTTTTTTAAAAGCACATTAGACCAAAGTTTGTCTGGGTGCAGTGGCTCATGCCTGTAATCCCAGTACTTTGGGAGGCTGAGACAGGTGGATCGCTGAGGTCAGGAGTTCGAGGCTAGCCTGGCCAATATGGTGAAACCCCATCTCCACTAAAAATACAAAAATTGGCTGGGCGTCATGACACATGCCTGTAATCCCAGCTACTCGGGAGGCAGAGGCACAAGAATTGCTTGAACCCAGGAGGTGGAAGTTGCAGTAAGTGGAGATCGTGCCACTGTACTCCAGCCTGGCTGACAGAGCGAGACTCTGTCTCACAAAAAAAAAAAAAAAAAAAAAAAAATTATACCAAAGTTTGATTCTCTGATTCTGCCACTTGCTAGGTAGTTTGGGCAAGAGATTTAACCCCTTTAATTTTTTGTTTCTTCATCAGAAAAATGTGAATTATAATAGTTCTATTTCAATAGCTTGATGGGAAGACTAAATGATGACCTGATAATAAAGCGTCTAGCATAGCACCTAATATGGAGCAAGACATCAATTCATACCAGGTGATCAAGGCTCAGTTGGGCCCAGGCACTCTGCTCAACAGGAAAAAACAGGGTTAAGCTGAAGCAGAACAAGAGAGTAGAGGAATCTAATTCACCCACTCACCAAACCCCTGCTGAGACCCCTCCGTGCCCTCCTTGTGCCTTTGCTGGTTCCGAGTTTGGCCCTGTAGCGAGACTCCTAGTAACAGTAAAAGGGAGGGGCATTTTGCATCCTCCTCAATTACATTCTGTTCCCATCACCAGCCCTCCCAGTCACAGCCCGGCCACTCCAACATTCTTCAACTTCAAATTAAGTTTAGGGCCAAAGTCCCCTTGGGGTCAGAGACAGGAACACTCTCTAGACCAAGGACCTGAGGGTGCCAACCTCTCTGACAACAGAAGCTGCGGGCAGTCAGGCTATGGCCATAAAATCCTCCCCAGGTTTTGGTGGGTAAGGCAGATATACTGGCTGAGAGAGACTGTGGTTCTAGAACTCTGCTAACCCTGCCAGAGTCTGTGCCTAAGTAGCAAATGGGTGGAGAAGAGAGAGAGAATTAGCCACTTACTTCCATGTGCAGACAGACACTGGCATTTATTGCAGGCTTATCACAAAAGTCTGCTAGTTATTATATTTCGTAACAGTTATTGGAGGGTTGGAAGGAAAGCAAGACCTAGGAGACACTGAAAGGGAGAAAAACAGAAACAAAACCAAAAAATTTTATGGAGGGCCTTTAGCTCTCTTCTCAGACAATCCTTGTCCACCCAAAGTGTTAACACAGAAGGCTGAAGATAAATTTTATTCTCTAAAAATAAACACATAGGCTGGCCGTGGTGACTCATGCCTGTAATCCCAGCACTTTGGGAGGCCAAGGCGGGTGGATCGCTTGAGGTCAGGAGTTCAAGATCAGCCTGACCAACATGGTGAAACCCCATCTCTACTAAAAATACAAAATTAGCTAGGTATGATGGCACACACCTGTAGTCCCAGCTACTCGGGAGGCTGAGGCAGGAGAATCACTTGAACCCAGGAGGCAGAGGCTGCAGTGAGTCAAGATTGTGGCACTGCATTCCAGCATGGGCGAGACAGAGTAAGACTTGGACTCAAAAAATATATATATATATATATATGTATATGCATACAATACATGAGATTCTCCTCAGGGTAGTGTCAATGTAGGCTCAAGGGGATGGTGGTGGGAAAGAGCAGAATTAGTTTAGACAAGGCACTTGACCAAGAAGTGAAAAGTAACTGCACTCAGAATCACAGGTAGGCAAAATTTCACTATCTTTTCCAATGAGTTGCAGAAATGCTATTGCTTCTTTGCAAATTAATTTGTTTCTAGCTATTTTACTAAACCTACATTAATTTCAATACTTTTAACCAATTCTTTTTAGTTTTTAGTACTGAAACTGTATAATCTAAAATATCTTTGTTTCTTCATTTTTACTGTTTGTTCCTTTTATTTCTATTCATATCTTATTGCAGTAGAAATAATTTTCAAAACAGTACATAATTATAATTAAGAAATAGTGGGCATCATTCTTTTGAAGGGAATTCATCTCATGTTTCTCCTTGAATCTGATTTGGTTTAGATGAACTATTCTTTATTATGTCATGTCATTTTTCCCATAGAGTGATTCATTTCTTCTCCTCTCTGCTAATTTAATTCCTACCCATTCTACCAAGGATCATCTGAAATCTCACCACTCTCGCCAAGTGTGCATATACAAAAGCATGTGTATGGACACCCAACTAGTCTTAATGTAGTTTTTTATATTTCACAGAGGGTTTTCATATACAGATTCTCTTTTTTGGTGGGGGCGTGGCAGGGACAGGGTCTGGCTGTGTTCCCTGGCTGGTGTGCAATGGTGCTATCTCAGCTCACTGCAACCTCCACCTCCCAGGCTCAAGCCATCCTCCCACCACAGCATCCCATGTAGCTGGGACTACAGATGCATAACCAGCTAATTTTTGTATTTTTTGTAGAGACGGGATCTCGCCATGTTGCTCAGGCTGGTCTTGAGCTCCTGGATTCAAGTGATCTGCCTGCCTCTGCCTCCCAAAGTGCTGGGATTACAGGTGTAAACCACTGCACCTGGCCCCATATAGATTTTCATTTGATGCTCTTTTTTTTTTTTTTTTTTTTTTTTGAGATGAAGTCTTGTCTGTCACCCAGGCTGCAGTGCAGTGGCATGATCTTGGGTCATGGCAACCTCCACCTCCCAGGTTCAAGCAATTCTCTGCCTCAGCCTCCCGAGTAGCTGAGGTTACAGGCACCCGCCACCACACCCGGCTAATTTTTTTGTATTTTTAATAGAGATGGGTTTCGCCATCTTGGCCAGGTTGGTCTTGAACTCCTGACCTTGTGATCCACTTGCCTCGGCCTCCCAAAGTGCTGCGATTACAGGTGTGAGCCACCGCGCCTGGCCATTTAATGCTCTTGACAAACTATGAAGGCATATATTGTTAGGATTTCCTTTTTACATATAAAATTCAATCTTTGTGCAGTTAGGCAACTAGCCCAAGAATGTAAGTGAAATTGACTACAGTTTTGCATTATAGGAAAAAGATTTTTGAATGGAAAGGAATTGCAAGAGTTGAGACAGTCCAAAGTGTCACATCCAACTTGCAAAATAAGGTATTGAAAAGCATCTTACAAGTTTAGCAAAATCAACAGGCTTAGCCCCAAATTCTGCAGATTAAGGAAGATAACCTTAGCCATAGAAAATCAGGGCACGGTGGCTCACGCCTGTAATCCCAGCACTTTGGGAGGCAGAGGCGGGCAGATCACGAGGTCAGGAGATCGAGACCATCCTGGCTAACACAGTGAAACCCCGTCTCTACTAAAAATACAAAAAATTAGCCGGGCAAGGTGGCGGGCGTCTGTAGTCCCAGCTACTCGGGAGGCTGAGGCAGGAGAATGGCGTGAACCCCGGGGGGGTGGAGCCTGCAGTGAGCCGAGATCACGCCACTGCACTCCAGCCTGGGTGACAGCGAGACTCTGTCTCAAAAAAAAAAAAAAAAAAAAAAAGAAAATCAGTTGCTTCTCAGGTTTTTGCTGCTCACAGTGCCATCAACTCATCCTTGTTCTGAAGTGTAAAGATCTTCAGCTTGCAATTTGCATGGTTGGACATTAGTGGCTACACCATCAGTTATTAATCTTGGACTGGACTCCTTATCTCTTAGATGGGGTAGACAATAGCATAAAACAGCCTGAAATAAGAAAGGGTCAGAGACCAACCTTCCAAATTGTAAAGGGCTGAAAAGTATTATTTTTAACATTCTAGGCCAGGCATGGTGGCTCACACCTGTAATTTCAGCACTTCAGGAAGCTGAGGTGGGAGGAATGCTTGAGCCCACAAATTTAACACCAGCCTGGGCTTTTAGAGTAGAGAGACAGAGAGAGAATTTGAGAGAGACAGAGAGAGAACTTGTCTCTACAAAATACAAAATTTTAAACAATAAAATCCTAGCCAGCATGGTAGTACACACCTGTGGTCCTGTCTACTCAGGAGGCTGAGGTAGGATGATCGCTTGGGTTGGGAAGATTGAGGCTACAGTGAGCTGATCATGCCACTGCACTCCAGCCTGGGTGACAGAGTGAAACCCTGTCAAGAAAGAAAAAGAAAAGAAAGAAAAGAGAGAGAGAGGGAGGGAGGGAGGCAGGAAGGGAGGAAGGAAGGAAGGAAGGAAGGAAGGAGAGAAAGAATGAGAGAAAGAAAGGGAAAGATAAAGAGAGAAAGAAAGAAAGAAAAGAAAGAAGAAAGAAAAAGATAAAGGGTCAGAGAAACTCTTTATCTTCTAATCTTGCTGAAGTAAAGTCAGGATGTTTTGAAAAAAAAAAGGAAAACTTCACTATGCAAGTAATACAAATACATCCTAAATACACACAAAAACTATTTTACAGTGCCATGAGTCTGATGATAGGTTAAAGTTTAGACAAAGCTAAATATAACCATCATTACTTAGATGGTTACATAGAAATATATATTTTTCTATGATTTCCTGAATCCTTATCTTTACTTTGTTTCCCTTTCCTTGCCAACTTTCCCAAGACATCCTCAGGGTCTGCTAGGAAGTGCCTCCTTCCAGGAAAGGCTGGCTAGCTGATGTGAATCTTGAGCCTAATAGGTGAGAAAGCAATTCTCCCATACAGAACCACCTACACCTCAGGTGCCCTGGGTTCCCAGAAGTTCACTGTTGTGGTTTCTCTTCCAAGACTGGTTTATGTGTGGTTGACTGAACCTTTTTGTAAGACACCATAAGTGCAGGATGAGCGTCTAATAAGGGTGGTGGACTCTTTTGACCAACGGATCTGGGTCCATTTGTTAGTGTCTATGATAGAACATGTATGTGCTCAGGACTTAATCATTCTAGTGGATATGATTACAGGGAGACAAAATCACAGGGGTCAGGGTGGAATGAGCACAAAAGGAGTTGGATGTTCTTTTAGAAGTTATTCTTTTAAACTCTAGTATGGTAACCAGAGGAATTGTTCTCTTCTACTCTAAAATATATTTCTATTGAATTTGGCACTGGCCATCTCAAATCAGTACTGTGTCTTCTTCCTCTGAGAACTACTGACAAAACACTGTCAAATTATTTATACCCAGCTCTTTACCCCTTGCTCCATGCAAACCAAAATCTATCTTTACCAAATATCAGCTCTACTATATGTTACAATTCATTTAAAAACTCCTCACCTATATTTTCATGTTAGACCTAGATTGTGATTTCTTAAGAACATTAAGAACATTTTTTCAAAAGCCAGGCGCGGTGGCTCACGCCTGTAATCCCAGCACTTTGGGAGGCCAAGGCGGGCGGATCATGAGGTCAGGAGATTGAGACCATCCTGGCTAACACAGTGAAACCCCGTCTCTACTAAAAATACAAAAAAAAATTAGCCGGGTGAGGTGGCAGGCACCTGTAGTCCCAGCTACTCGGGAGGCTGAGGCAGGAGAATGGTGTGAACCCCCGGGGGTGGAGCCTGCAGTGAGCCGAGATCGCACCATTGCACCCCAGCCTGGGCAACAGCGAGACTCTGTCTCAAAAAAAAAAAAAGAACATTTTTCTCCTCAAACATATTTACTCTCAGGCCGGGCATGGTGGCTCATGCCTGTAATCCCAGCACTTTTGGAGGCCAAGATGGGCAGATAGCTTGAATTTGAGACCAGCCTGGCCAATACGGTGAGACCCATCTCTACTAAAAATACAAAAATTAGCTGGGCGTGGTGGTGCGTGGCTGTAATCCCAGCTACTTGGGAGGCTGAGGCACAAGAATTGTTTGAACCCGGGAGGCGGAGGTTGCAGTGAGCTGAGATCACACCACTGCACTCCAAGCTGGGTGACAGAGCAAGACTATTAAAAAAAAAAAATTGCTGCTCTTAAAATTGGCTGATCTTAGGAATTTGGAGAATTATGATTTAGCAAGTCTGAAAACACCTGTCCACAGAAACTGAAGCTCGGGCTAGGCACAGTGGCTCATGGCTGTTACCCTAGCACTTTGGGAGGCTGAGGTGGGAGGATCACTTGAGCCCAGGAGCTTGAAACCAGCCTGGGCAACATAGGGAGTCTCCACCTCTGCAAATTAAATTAAATTAAATTAAATTAAATTAAATTAAAATTAAAATTAAAAAGAAAATAAAGAGGAAAAGAGAAAAGAAAGGAAAAAAAGAGAAAGAAGAGAAAGAAAGGAAGGAAGGAAGGAAGAAGGAAAGAAAGAAAGAAAGAAGAGAGAGAGAGAAAGAGAAAGGAAAGGAAAGGAAAAGAGAGGCCAGGCATGGTGGCTCACGCCTGTAATCCCAGCACTTTGGGAAGCAGAAGCGGGCAGATCACCTGAGGTCAGGAGTTCGAGACCAGCCTGGCCAACATAGTGAAACCCCGTCTCTACTAAAAATACAAAAATTAGCTGGACATGGTGGTGGGCACCTGTAATTCCAGCTACTCAGGAGGCTGAGGCAGGAGAATTGCTTGAAACCCGAGAGGTGAAAGTTACAGTGAGCCAAGATCGTGCTATTGCACTCCAGCCTGGGCGACAAGAGGGAAACTCCGTCTCAAAAAAAAAAAAAAAAAGAAAGAAGAAAGGGAGAGAGAGAAAGAGAAAGGAAGGGAGGAAGGAAGGAAGAAGAGGAGGAGGGAGGGAGGAGAGGAGGGAAGGAAGGAGGGAGGGAAGGAGGCATCGAGGGAGGGAGGGAGGGAGGCAGCGAGGGAGGGAGGGAGAGACTTTAGCTGGGTCATGGGTATTTACCAGAACTAGCCCAGTAGTGCACAGTGCCACCTAGTGGTGAACCTGCACCAGCGGGCCCTTCCTTCTGGAAAGTGTGTGACTGCAGAGAAGGGGCTGGACTACAACAGGATAAAACACTCCCTTGGGTGAGCTATGACAAAGTTTAGCAGCAGATGCTACACATTTACATTCTCTCTGGTTTCTGAGGTCTTGCCTCTCTTAGCTTACAGTTTCCTCTTCTGTACAATAAGGGCAGCCAGGTGAACTCGAGGTTCCCTTTCTGGACTGCTTCTTTGTATGGATCAAAATCCCCCTCTAAAGCTTCCCCTCATACTTCCTCTTTTTCTAGTTGCAAGTAAAGAAGATAATAAAATGAAAGTCTTTATTATGAAATGAGAATTTTGTTCTTAGTTCAGGTTGTAGAAGAATGCTTAGGTGTAAGATTTATTTGGCAGAAGTATAAATTGCATTCGGACTGCAAAATGAAGTTCTAGAACATGCAACATGCCTTAGAAACAATATAAGAGGCTGGGCGCGGTGGATCTCACCTGTAATCCCAGCACTTTCGGAGGCTGAGGTGGGCAGATGGCCTGAGGTCAGGAGTTTGAGACCAGCCTGGCCAACATGATGAAACCCTGTCTCTCCTGAAAATACAAAAATTAGGCTTGGAGGCAGGCGCCTGTAATCCCAGCTACTCGGGAGGCTGAGGCAGGAGAATCGCTTGAACCAGGGAGGTGGAGGTTGCAGTGAGTGGAGATCATTCCACTGCACTCCAGCCTGGGCGACAGAGCGAGACTCTGCTCAAAACAACAACAACAAAACCAATGTGAGAATGTTACATTTTTTCTTTCTAAATTGTGAAAAACCACATTACAGAATATTTGGGAAAACAGAAGGAGGAACATCGCTTCTATCACTGACATTGTGAACATGCTTCCACTTGCTTTTTTTTTTTTTTTTTTTGAGATGGAGTCTTGTTCTGTCGCTGTGTCGCCCAGGCTGGAATGCAATGTGCGAACCCTGCTCACTGCAACCTCCACCTCCCAGGGTCAAGCGATTCTCCTGCCTCAGCCTCCCAAGTAGCTGGGATTACAGGCACACGTTACCACACCTGGCTAATTTTTGTATTTTTAGTAGAGACGGGGTTTCACCACGTTGGCCAGGCTGGTCTTGAACTCCTGATCTCAGGCGATCCACCTGCCTCGGCCTTTCAAACTGCTGGGATTACAGGTGTGAGCCACCACCGAGCCTGGCAATTTTTGTGTTTTTAGTAGAGACGGGGTTTTTGCCATGTTGCCCAGGCTGACCTCAAACTCCTGGGCTCAAGTGATCTACCTGCCTTGGACTCCCAAAGTGCTGGGATTACAGGCATGAGCCACCACAACTGGCCTGCTTATATTTCTTCATATATATATATATTTTTTTTTTTCTTTTTTTTTTTTTTTTGAGAGAGGGTCTCGCTGTCGCCCAGGCTGGAGTGCAATGGCGCGATCTCGGCTCACTGCAGGCTCCACCCCCCTGGGTTCACGCCATTCTCCTGCCTCAGCCTCCTGAGTAGCTGGGACTACAGGCACCTGCCACCTCGCCCGGCTAATTTTTGTATTTTAGTAGAGATGGGGTTTCACTGTGTTAGCCAGGATGGTCTCGATCTCCTGACCTAGTGATCCACCCGCCTTGGCCTCCCAAAGTACTGGGATTACAGGCGTGAGCCACTCGCCCGGCCTCTTTCTATTTATTTTTATCCCTACCCTTTGCCCATTTTATGAGCTTGTTTATATATTTCTTTCTTATTTAATTTGAAGCATATATAGATCATATATATAGATCATATAGATAGATCATATATAGATAGATCATATAGATAGATCATATATATATATAGATAGATAGATCATATATATATGATCTGCCCGCCTCAGCCTCCAAAGTGCTGGAATTACAGGCGTGAGCCACTGTGCCTGGCCCAGTTATTTATATTTTAATAATATTTACACTTTGTTACATCTTGCAAATATTATCTTCCAGTCTATAATTATCTTTTGGCTTTGTTTTAAAAAAAGTGTATTTTCGCTGAGCGCTGTGGCTCATGCCTGTAATCCCAACACTTTGGGAGGCTGAGGCAGGCGAATCGCTTGAGGACAGTAGTTCAAGACCAGCCTGGCCAACACAGTGAAACCCATCTCTACTAAAAATAAATACAAAAGAATTAGCAGGGCATGGTGGTGCATGCCTGTAATACCAGCTACTCGGGAGGCTGAGGCATTACTCAGGTGGCTCTCTATCTAGAAGAAAACAGAGTTACAACTTTGCCTCATATGGCTCACACTATAAATAGTAAACCCCACAGAGATTGAAAATACCAATACAAAAAAATAAAACCATTAAAATAGCAGAAAATAAAAGAGAACGTTTGTTTTGCTTAACCTCTTTTAACAAAGACTGTGCCAGGTGCCGTGGCTCACACATATAATCCCAGCACTTTGAGCCAAATGACTTATTTAACATGAACATACCCTTTGATCCAGTAATCCTACTTCTAGAAATGTACTTTATAGAAATAAAAGCACTGGTATATAACAATTTATATGTAAGGATGTGCATTACATAATTTCTTTATAATAGCCAAAAAATCTGGAATCACCATTAATGTATATAGGGAATGTTTTAATAAGTTATGGCAAATCCATAGTAAAAAATATTATGAAGTTATTTAAAAGAATGCTATAGATTTCTATATACATTGACTTAGAAAAATATTCAGCACTGGCTGGGTCTGGTGGCTCATGCCTGTAATCCCAGCACTTTATGTGGGGTGATCAGACCCCAACACCAGGTCATGGGGGTGACAAAGTCCAACGAAGTCAAAGGAATGAGAAAAAGGCAGTTTGAGAGAGAAAGCGGGACCAGGGGGCCATTGCGAGTGTGGAGGCTGCAAAGCCTGCTGTTCTGGGAGGCCATGCTATTTATTGGTGCTCAAAGAAACAGGTGGTGAGGATGTGGGGGTTGAAAGGAAACAGTGCATCAAGTGAATGAGAAACATACGACTGCTTGAGATAATGGGAGTGCTAGAAGCAAGGAGCCAGCAAGTCTAGCAGACATGCAAACCCTGCCTCAGCTTCTTTCCCAACACTCAGCTTTTCTCCCAACACTTTGGGAGGCTGAGGTGGGTGGATCACCCTGAGGTCAGTAGTTCAAGACCAGCCTGGCCAACATGGTGAAACCCCCATCTCTACTACAAATACAAAAATTAGCCGGGCGAGGTGGTGAGAGCCTATAATCCCAGCTACTCAGGAGGCTGAGGCAGGAGAATTGCTTGAACCCGGGAGTGGAGGTTGCAGTGAGCCGAGATTGTGCCACTGCACTCTAGCCTGGGCGACAGATCAAGATTCCGTCAAAAACAAACAAACAAACAAAAAAAACCCTCATATTTCTGTATATGGATAGAAAAAAAAATTAAAAGTTATACCTCATAAGGTTATCATTAGTTTCCTCAATGAGAGGGAATTGGAAGGAGGTTGAAAGGAAGTGAAGATTATGAATTTTATTTTACAGACGTGTATTTTTTGAAATACAGTGTCAAGAAAGAAATCACATTACTAACTGGTTAATTATCCAAAAAGTAGACAAATTGTTTAGCCTATGGGAGGGGAGGTAGAAGGATCAATACCCATGTTTTTCCACTTTGGAAGGCCAAGGGAGGTGGATCACTTGAGGCCAGGAGTTTGAGACCAGCCTGGCTGACATGGTGAAACCTGGTCTCTACTGAAAAATAATAATAAAAAAAATTATTCAGGAGGGGTGGCAGGCGCCTGTAATCTCAGCTACTCGGGAGGCTAAGGCAAGAGAATCACTTGAACTCGGGAGACAGAGGTTGCAGTGAGCCAAGATCACGCCACTGCACTCCAGCCTGGGTGACAGAGCAAGATCCTGTCTAAAAAACAAACAAACAAACAAAAACATGTTTTTCCATCAAGAAGGCCAAAGGAGGATAATGACCTCATACATCAACAGGTTGGTAGATTTGGTAGTCTTGTATGCTGTCAGGGTAGAAGTAGAAGCAGTGGACAGGAATTTCAGGAGGGCTAATTTTAACACAATATGATGTAAGTTTCTAATCACTAGAAGTGATCAAAAACTGAAGCATCTGTCATATGGAATTTGAGTTTTCCATTGCTAGAAATATTCAAGCTGGGGCTAGGTGACCATCTGTCATGTATGCAGTGAAACAAATGTCTAAATTTGACTGGAGACTGCACTAGATGATTTTGAACAACCTCCCAATGCTAGAATTCTATGATTTTAATACCTGGAAAAACTTCATTAAAAAATAGCAGCGTAATGGCTGGGCAGAGTGGCTCATGCCTATAATCTCAGCACTTTGGGAAGCCGAGGTGGGTGGATCACCTGAGGTCAGGAGTTCGAGACCAGCCTGGCCAACATGGTGAAACCCCATCTCTGCTAAAAATACAAAATTAGCTGGGCCTGGTGGCTTGTGCTGGAGTCCCAGCTACTCAGGAGCTGAGGCAGGAGAATAGCTTGAACCCAGGAGGTAGAGATTGCAGTGAGCCGAGATCATGCTACTGCATTCCAGCATGGGCAACAGAGCAAGACTCCATCTCAAGAAAAAAAAAAATTAACTGGGCATGGTGATGCATGCCCTGAGAGGCAGAGGTTGCAGTGAGCTGAGATTGTGCCGCTGTACTCCAGCCTGGCCTACAGAGTGAGACTCCGTCTAAAGAAAAAAAAAACATAGCAGTGTAAATGAAGGGCCTGAAGAATCAGAAAGGACATATACAATATACAAAGTCATCAAATACATAAAGGGAATTATTATATGATAGATGCGACATTTTGAAGAGGCAAGGAAAAGATTGATAATTCACTAAATAATGATAAGACAAATTGAATTATGGAGAATATAAAATTAGTTTTCTTCCTCATTCTTTACCAATATGTTTTTTTATGAATCAAAGTTTTACTTGTTAAAAAGATTGAACTATTAAAAATTGAGTCCAAAAATAATGGCTGCACTGTTTTTATTATCCAGGAGTTGGAAGCCATTTTGAAGGAATATATTAAATCCAGAGGCCACAATTAAATAACTGGAAATTTGACTCACAAAAAATTTTCTATTGAAAGAATACTATTGAAGTCAAAAGATGTACAGCAAAATAAAATATATATAATATATATACTTAAAGAGATGGGGTCTCACTATGTTGCCCAGGCTGGTCTCAAACTCCTGGCCTCAAGCATTCCTCCCGCCTCAACTTCTCAAAGTGCTGATATTATAGGTGTGAACCACTGCATCCTGCCTGAATATTTGTAAAAGCTACTTTCCTTAATATGGAAAGAGTTCTTAAAAATCAATAATTTAGGATGGGTGTGGTGCTTATGCCTGTACTCCTAGCACTTTGGGAAGCCAAGGTGGGCTGATTGCTTGAGCCCAGGAGTTCGATAACAGCCTGGGCAACATGGTGAAACCCCATCTCTACACACAATACAAAATTAGCTGGGCATGGTGGAGCATGCCGGCAGTCCCAGCTACTCAGGGGGACTGAGGTGAGAGGATCACTCGAGCCTGAGAGATCAAGGCTGCAGTAAGCCATAATTGCATCACTGCACTCCAGCTGGAGTGACAGAGTGAGACCCTGTCTCAAAAAAAATTAAAATTAAAAATTAAATAATTTAAGATAAATACCCTAACAACAAAATAGGCAAAGCCCATGAACAGGTAAATCATATTGAGTAATATTGACCTTTACATACCTGAAAAGATGGTCGTTTCATTCATAGTGAATTCCCACTTTTCCATCAATAAGATTGACAAGTATTAAAAAGTTTGGATAATGCAAAGTATTGCCACAAAGATATAGAGAAATAGGCAATCTCATACCTTGTAAGTAGAAGTGTAAATTAGCACATATTTGGAGAGTAATTTGATATTGTTGTAACTTTTAAATGCATATACCATTTCGTCCAACATTTTAATTCTAAGGATTTATCATATAGCTTTATACTTTTGTGAGGTATCTGTGAAAAAAAATTTGATAGGAATAATAGCTTCTATTTATTAGAACTCTACTACGTACGAGTGCTGTATTATAAATAATAAATAATGTAACCAGGTGCGGTGGCTCACGCTTGTAATCCCAGCAGTTTGGGAGGCCCAAGGCAGGTGGATCACCTGAGGTCGGGAGTTCAAGACCAGCCTGACCATGAGGAGAAACCCCATCTCTACTAAAATATACAAAATTAGCTGGTGTGGTGGCACATGCTTATAATCCCAGCTACTTGGGAGGCTGAAGCAGGAGAATGCTTGAACCTGGAGGCAGAGTTCAGTGACTGAGATCTCTGCCTCAAAATAATAATAATAATAATATAATATAATAATAATATGTATATATATATTTTTTTGAGATAGGTCTTACTCTATTTGCCCAGGCTAGAGTGCAGTGGCACAATCTCAGCTTCACTGCAAGCTCCGCCTCCCAGCTCAAGTGATTCTTTCACCTCAGTCTCCTGAGTACTGGGATTACAAATGTGTGCCACCTATGCACAGCTAATTTTTTGTAATTTTTGGTAGAGACGAGGTTTTACCATGTGGGCCAGGCTGGTCTCAAACTCCTGACCTCAAGGGATCCTCCCACCTCACCCTCCTAAAATGCTGATATTACAGGTGTGAGCCACTGCCGCCAGGCCGAAGTATACTTTATAAGGCTCTTATACTATACATGAAAACGTATCTCATTTTAAGAAAAACTGTGATAGGTAAAAGAATATATACTATAAAACCTAAAGCAACTTTTTAAAATAAAAATAGCAAATAAGCAAATAAAATGCCTTGGAATCATAACAAATATTTACTTAATGCTAAAAAAGGCAGGGGAAAAAAGTGACAATAAGAAACAGATGAGGAAAAAGAAATGCAAATAGCAAATAACAGATTTAAACTAAGATAACAGATTTAAACTTAACCGTATCACTAATCACCTTCAATATAAATAGTTTCAACTGGGGGTCAGTGAACTGTAGCTTGAAACCAAATCATTGTCTGTTTCCTGGTTGTTTTGCTTGTTTGTTTGTTTTCTGAGACAGAGTCTCACTCTGTTGCCCAGGCTGGAATGCAGTAGCATGAATATGGCTCACTGTAGCCTCGATCTCTCAGGCTCAAGTATCCTCCCACCTCAGCTTCCCAAGTACAATTTTTTTTTGTATTTTTTTTGTAGAGTCTGATCTCAAACTCCTGGGTTCAAGTGATTCTCCTGCTTTGGCCTCCCAAATTACTGGGATTACAGTCATGAGCCACCAACCCCGCCGTCTGTTGTCTGTTTTTGCAGTGCTCATGAACTAAAAGCGGTTTTTACATTTTTTAATGGGAAATTTTTCTATAAACTGACTATATAATTGTTTCAATTTTGCCTCTGTCCCACAAAGCCTAAAATATTTACTCTATGGCCCTTTGAGTTTGCCCACCTGTGTGGTATAAATATCCCAATTGTAAGCAGAAAGTATAGCATTGGATGGACATTTGGGTAGTTCCACTTTATGGCCATTATAAATAATGAAGCTATTAACACTCATGTTCAAGTTTTTGTTGAACATATAACATGTTCTCAATTCTCTTGGATATATGCATAAGGAACGGAACTCCTGAATCATGTGGCACCTCTATGTTTAACCTTTGAGGAATGGGCCAGACTATTTTCTTTTACTTTCTTTTTTTCTGAGACAGGGTCTTGATCTGTCACCTAGGCAGGAGTGTGTGATTTCGAGTCACAGCAATCTCCACCTCTCTTGCTCAAGCAATCCTCCCACCTCAGGCCTCCCGAGTACCTGGAACTACAGATGCATGCCACCATGCCTTGCCTATATATATATATATATATATATATTTTTTTTTTTTTTTTTTTTTTGGTAGGGATAGCGTTTCACCATATTGCCCAAGCTGGTGTTGAACTCCTGGCCTCAAGCGATCCACCTGCCTCAGCCTTGCAAAGTGCTGGGGTTACAGGCGTGAACCACCACGACTGGCCAGAACTATTTTCTAAAGTGGCTGCACCATTTTACTTACCTACCACCTGTGCATAAAGTTTCCAATTTCTCCGCAATCTCACCAACACTTATTATCTATTTTATTATGGCCATCCTAGGAATGTGAACTGGTATCTCAATATGGGCTTGATTGCATTTTTCTGATGGCCAAAGGAGTTGAGATTGTCGTTTTTTTATTGGCCATTTTATTTTCTTTGGAGAAATGTATATTCAGATCCTTTGCCCATTTAAAAATTTGATTATTTGTCTTATTGGGTTGTAAAAGTTCTTTATATATGCAGGACACTAGACTCCTATCAGCTATATAATTTATAAATATTTTTTGTGGGGTTTTTTTTGCTTTCGTGGTGGTTTCCTTGAAGCACAAATGTTTTTAATTTTGATGATGCCCAATTTACCTATTTTTCTTTTGATTGTTTTGTGCTTTTGTATCATATCTAAGAAATAATCATCTAATCCAAAGTCATAAAATGTACACATATTTTCTTCAAAGTTTTTTTTTTAACTTTTATTTTAGTTTCAGGGGTACATGTGCAAGTTGTTATATAGGTAAACGGTGTTCACAAGGGAGAATTTTTTTTGAGACAGGGTCTCACTCTGTTGCCCAGGCTGGAGTGCAGTGGTATGATCATGGCTCACTGTAGCCTCGACTCAGGCGATTCCCCCACCTCAGCCTCTCCAGTATGAGTCCTCCCAACTTGTTATTTTTATTTCAAGACTGAAAAAAAAGAGGTTCTGTGATATCTCATATAATTTTAGCATCAGCTTATACTGCAAAGAAGTCACCTGGGACATGGATAAGGGACTGCATTGGATCTGCAGATCAATTTGAGGAGCACTGCCACCTTACAATACGAAGTCTCCAGGCCCACTCTTTCTCACTTGCCTTCTCTGATCTGACTGTTTCATCTCCACCAGCTTCTTCCCACTCCTGCCCACTTTAGCTTGCTCCGGAAATTAAAAATTGTCTTTCTTTTTGGTAGAGACCAGGTCTCACTGTGTTGCCCAGGTTGGTCCTGAACTCCTGGGCTTAAGCAATCCTCCTGCCTCGGACTTCTAAAGCATGGGGATACAGGCGTGAGTCACTGTGCTCAGTTACTAAAATTCATCTTCTTTCTTTTTTCTTTCCTTCTTTCTTTTTTTTTTTTTTTTTTGAGATGGAGCTCACTCTGTTGCCAGGCTGGAGTGCAGTGACACAATCTCAGCTCACTGCAACCTCCACCTCCCAGGTTCAAGTGATTCTCCACCTCAGCCTCCCAAGTAGCTGAGATACAGGCACGCACCACCACACCAGCTAATTTTGTATTTTTAGTAGAGATGGGTTCACCATGTTGCCCAGGATGGTCTCAATCTCCTGACCTTGTGATCCGCTCACCTCAGCCTCCCAAAGTGCTGGGATTACAGCATGAGCCACCACGCTCCGGCCATTTTCTTTATTTTGAAGAGAAATACTGTATTACTTAGACTCTAACCCAGACCCGCTCTAAGCTCTAGATTGCTACAACCATGAGAGTCTATGAAGTATTTGGCCCAGCCAAAGAGAGTGCACTTTCTGATGATTTCTGCCTCCAGCTTTTCAAAGGAACACCCTTTCTCCCTATTCCATATGCGTAACTCTCACATAGTCTTTTTTTGTTTTTTTTGAGACGGAGTTTCACTCTTGTTACCCAGGCTGGAGTGCAATGGCGCGATCTTGCCTCACTGCACCTCTGCCTCCCAGATTCAAGCAATTCTCCTGCCTCTGCCTCCCGAGCAGCTGGAATTACAGGCACCCACCACCACGCCTGGCCAATTTTTTATATTTTTAGTAGAGAAGAGTTTCAGTATGTTGGCCAGACTGGTCTCAAAACTCCTGGACTTCGTGATCGCCCGCCTCGGCCTCCCAAAGTGCTGGGATTACAGGTGTGAGCCACCACGCCTGGCCTGTAATTCACAGTTTACGTACACCACAAATTTGTGTTCTACTTTGATTTGATGTATTTACCAAATATATATACATATAATTTGTTATACTCTCTTTTTATTTGATGTTGTTGCATGAGTTTTCCATCATGAGTCTTATCTTTAAAAACTGTATAATTCCATCATGTAGAGATGGCATAAATTGGCTTAATCATTCTGTACTTTAAAACATTGAGACATCTTTAACCTTTTTTTTTTGGTATGGGGAAAAATGTGTTATAAAATATTTTTAAATAAAGTTCCTTTTCCTTCAAATTATTTTTCTGAAAATAAACCCCTAGGGTGCCAGGTGTGGTTGCTCACGCCTATAATCACAGCACTTTGGGAGGATGAGGCGAGTGGATCACCAGAGGTCAGGAGTTCGAGACCAGCCTGGCCAATATGGTGAAACCCAGACTCAACTAAAAATACAAAAAATAGCCAGGCGTGGTGACGGGCACCTGTAGTCCCAGCTACTCAGGAGGCTGAAGCAGGAGAATCAGTTGAACCCAGGAGGTGGAGGCTGCAGTGAGCTGAGATCATGCCACTGCACTCCAGCCTGGACGACAGAGCTGAGACTCCATCTCGAAAAATAATAATAATTTAAAACTGGTGAAAGTAGCACCCTTGTCTTGTTCCTGATTTGGAGGGAAAGCTTTCAGTCTTTCACACTTGAGTATAATATTGGATGTGTTTTTACATGTTTAGGTATTTATCATGTGAGGAATTTTCCCTACATTCCTAGTTTTCTGGGAGGTTTTTTTTTTTTTAATGAAAGGTATTGGATTTTGTCAAAGACTTTTCTACATCAATTTGAGTTGATTATGTGGTGTTTCCCTTTTATTATATTAATCTGATGAATTACATTGATAGTTTTCTTATTTTGAGCCACCATAGGGTGGAGAGGCATGCATAGAGCACAGAGGATATTTTGAAGGTTTGTTATTAGATGTATAAATGTCAGTAATTGCTATGTATCTTGTTGTTTTAATACATTTTATTAATATAGTATATAAATAAAATAAATTTTTATCCCTAATGACTAATGATGTTGCCTATCCTTTTGTGTGTTTATTTTGCCATCTGTATATCTTCTCTGTTGAAGTGCCTTTTTTTTTTTTAATTGAGACGGAGTCTTGCTCTGTCACCCAGGCTGGAGCGCAGTGGTGCAATCTCGGCTCACTGCAAGCTCCACCTCCCGGGTTCACACCATTCTCCTGCCTCAGCCTCCCGAGTAGCTGGGACTACAGGCGCCCGCCAACACGCCGGCTAATTTTTGTATTTTTAGTAGAGATGGGGTTTCACCGTGTTAGGCAGGATGGTCTCGATCTCCTGACCTCGTGATCGGCCCGCCTCGGCCTCCCAAAGTGCTGGATTACAGCGTGAGCCACTGCGCCCGGCCTCAAGTGCCTTTTATCTTTCAAAAAAATTTGGGTCATTGTTTTCCTTTTTTGTTTGTTTGCTTGTTTGACATTATTTTTGCTTGTTTTTTTGTTTTTTTTTGTTTTGTTTTGTTTTTTTGTTTTGAGCTCCCGCCTCCCGGGTCAAAGGCGATTCTCCTGCCTCAGCCTCCCAAGTAGCTGGGATTACAGGCATGCACACCATGCCCGGCAATTTGTGTTTTTTTAGTAGAGACAGGGTTTCTCCGTGTTGGTCAGGCTGTCTCGAGCTCCCGACCTCAGGTGATCTGGCGGCCTCGGCCTCTCAAAGTGCTGGGATTATAGGCATGGGCCACCATGCCCCAGCCACTTGTTTTGTTTTTTTGTTTTTGAGACAGAGTCTTTCTCTGTCACCCAGGCTGGAGTGCCATGGCTCGATCTCGGCTCACTGCAACCTCCGCCTCCCATGTTCGAGCGATTCTTGTGTCTCAGCCTCCCAAGTAGCTGGGGATTACAGGGCACACGCTACCACACCTGACTAATTTTTTTTTTTTTGTATTTTTAGTAGAGCCAGGTTTGCCATGTTGGCCAGGCTGCCTCTTGAGCTCCTGACCTGCAGTGATCGCCTGCCTTGCCTCCCAAAGGGCTGGGATTACAGGCGTGAGCCACCATGCCCGGCTGAAAAAATTGTTTATTTCCATAGGTTTTTGGGGGGATAGTGGTGTTTGGTTACATGAGTTAGTTCTTAGCAGTGAATTTGTGAGATTTTGGTGCATGCATCACCTGAGCAGTATACACTGCACTCAATTTGTAGTCTTTTATCCCTCAACCCACTTCCCACCCTTCCTTCTGAGTCCCCAAGTCCATGTGTTATTCCTATGCCTTTGCATCCTCATATGCTTAGCCCCCACTTATGATGAAGATACATACAATGTTGCGTTTTCCATTTCCTGAGTTACTTCACTTAGATAAATAGTCTCTATCCCATCCAGGTTGCTGTGAATTGGCCATTATATTTCATTTCCTTATGGCTACGTAGTATTCTATCAGGAAACACAAATTTAAATCCAATGCCATACCAAACTACAATCCCCATTAGAATGGCCAAAATTCAAAAGCTCGATGAGACCAAGTGTTGATCAGGATTGGAACGGCTAGAACTCTGTTCTATGATTTGGTAGGAATGTAAAAATGCACCAAGTACTTTGAAAATCAGATTTGTAGTTTCTTTAAAAGTTAAAATAAACCTCTCCATATGAATCCATATAATTCACTCCTAAAGAATTCCCCCAAGAGAATGAAGCATACGGAAATAGTCTATACGAAACTTGACACGATTAATGATAACAAGCTTATTATTTAAAATAGGCCAAGATTAGAAACCAAGTCAAATGCATTATTCAGTAAGTGAACAGATAAAAGAAACTGTAGCTAAACTCTCTAGGGGTTGAAGAAAAAAAAAAAGAAGAAGAAGAAACTGTTGGCATATCATGCAAACAGAATACTATCAGCAACAAAAATGATATTGAACTAGGAATCCATGGTATAGGCCCAGGCACAGGGCTCAGTCCTGTAATCCCTGAACTTTGGGAGGCTGAAGTGGGTGGATCACCTGAGGTCAGGAGTTCGAGACCAGCCTGACCAATATGGTGAAACCCTGTCTCTACTAAAAAATCAAAAATTTAGCCAGGGCATGATGGCGTGCACCTGAAGTCCCAGCTACTCAGGAGGCTGAGACAGGAAGAAATCACTGAACCTGGGGGCGGAGGTTGCATGTGACTGAGATCGCACCACTGCACTCTAGCCTGGGTGACAGGGTGAGACTCATCTAAAATAAGTAAATAAATAAAAATAAAAAAATTAGCTGGGCGCATTGGCTTCAAGCCTGTAATCCCAGCACTTTGGGAGCCAAGGCGGGCGGATCACTGAGGTCAGGAGATCGAGACCATCCTGCCTAAACACGGTGAAACCTACATCTCTACTAAAAATACAAAAAAATAGCCGGGCGTGTTGGCAGGCGCCTGTAGTCCCAGCTACTCGGGAGGCATGAGGCAGGAAGAATGGTGTAACCCAGGAGGTGGAGCTTTGCAGTGAGCCGAGATCGCGCCACTGCACTCCAGCCTGGGGACAGAGAAAGACTCCGTCTCAGAAAAAAATAAATAAATAAAAATAAAAATAAAATAAATAAAAATTAAAAATTCATACTATAACATGGATGAATTTCAAAAATAATTATGCTAAGAGAAATAAGCCAGACAAGCAAGTGTACATACTGGTGATTTCACTTAGATAAAACTGTAGGAGCTGGACATGGTGGCTCAGGCCCATAAATCCCAGCACTTTGGGGAGGCTGAGGCAGGAGGAACCTCTGAGCCAAAGAGTTTGAGATCAGCCTGGGCACATAGAGAGACTCCATCTCTACTAAAAATTAAAAAACTAGCCAGCACGCAATACATGTCTGTGGTTCCAGCTTCTCAGGAGGCTGAGGTGGAGGATTGCTTGAACCGAGAGGTTGAAATTGCAGTGAAGCTGTGATCATCGCCACTGCACTTCCAGCCTGGGCAACAAAGGAGACCCTGTCTTAAAAAAAAATGAAATGCCAAACTAGGAATGCATAGTGACAGAAAACAGCTCAGCTGGTTGTTGGGAGACGGATAGGTTTGTGTGGGGGTCCAGAGGAACACAAAGCAACCTTGAGGGCTGATAAAACGTTTCATCCATCTTGACTGTGTGATGATCACTGGCTGTGTCTGTATAACATTTATCAAGCTGTACTCTTTATATTTATTTTTTATTTTTGAGATGTGGTCTCACTCTGTCGCCAGGCTGGAGCAGTGGGCACAATCTTGCTCACTGCAACACTTGCGCGCCTCCTGGGTCCAAGCATTCTCCTGCCTCAGCCTCACAAGTAGCTGGGACTGACAGGCACACACCACCACAACTGGCCTAATTTGTTGATTCTTAATAGAGACAGGGTTTTTGCCATGTGTGGCGGCAGGCTGGTCTCCAAACTCCTGGCCTCCAAGTGATCCACCTGCCGTTGCCTCCCAAAGGTGCTGGATTACAGACATAGTCACTGCCACCCAGTCCACAAATAGGTATCCTTTAAAATAACACTATTTGAAAATGGGAGAATGTGCTTTCTATTTCTTCTTATTATTATGTTTTCTGCGGAGAGTGTCAGCTCTGTCCACCCAGCGGCTGGAGCGCAGGGGCACAACCTCAGCTCACTGCAACCCTCTGCCCCCCTGGATTCAAACGATTTTTCCTGCCTCAGCCCTCAAGTAGCTGGGACTACAGGTGGCGTGCCACCATGCCAGCTAATTTTTGTATTTTGTATTTTTAGGGCTTTGCAATGTTGGCCAGGCTGGTCGTTGAATCTTCTGAACTCAGGTGATCCACCCTCCTTGGCCTCCCAAAGGCTGGGATTATAGCATGAGCCACTGCACCCGGCTGCTTTTATATTTTTGGTCTCATCTTTGTTGTGATGGTATCTATTTTTTATGCTATCTCCTCATGAAAACAAGTGTTACATGTATTTAAATGGTATTAATCCTAACATGTTCGAGAAACAGCAATAACAAGGTAACAAACTCTTTTTGGCTTCTAAGATTTATGGAAATCTACATCTTTGGACAGCTTTACCTTTAGTAACTTGATTTTCAAAAGCCTGGACTGATAATTATTAGCTCTAATGGTTGAGCCAGTCATTTATTCTTTGTTGATTAAATTTTCCTTATCTGTATAATAAGAATAACAGGGTCTACCACATAGGATTTTTTTTTTTTTTTTTGAGACGGAGTCTCGGCTCTGTTGCCCAAGCTGGAGTGCAGTGGGCAATCTCGGCTCACTGCAAGCTCCGCCTCCCGGTTCACGCCGTTCTTCTGCCTTAGCCTCTCTGAGTAGCTGGGACCACAGGCGCCCGCCACCACGCCCGGCTAATTTTTTTTTTTTTTGTATTTTTAGTAGGACGGGGTTTCACCGTGGTCTCAATCTCCTGACCTTGTGATCCGCCCACCTCGGCCTCCCAAAGTGCTGGGATTACAAGTGTGAGCCACCCGCCCAGCCCCACAATAGGATTGTTTTGATCAAAGAAGGTAATAAATGTGAAAGTCCTTACATCCTGATAATGGCAAATCACATGTAAAATTTTATAAGCTTCATCATCAGATAAACTAATTCACACCTGGGCTTGAGAGGTTAGGCTAGATGAACGTATTCTCTTTCATTTTTTAAGGATGGTAGTGGTAGAGAAAAGGCACTAGATTGGAGTTAGATTTCAATGCCTGTGGCAATGTACCACATTGATAAACTGGTGGTTCCAGCAACCCCAGTTTCTCATATTTAAATATGGCATCAGCATCCTCCTTCTTTTAGAATGAGCCTCCACCCCTCCACCACAACGTCCCCAGCACCCTTGACAACCAACTAGCCCTACTAGTCTGTGTTCCAGGCCAAAGCTAAATTTGAGCCTCTTTTGTCCCTGGAATAAAAACAGAATTTATGTCCGTTTCATAGTTAGCCTAAAAGCTTCCCTCCCTTAGTACAGTGTTTTCTCAATGTGATGATTCCTAGCAGTTTAAGCATCACCTGGCACTTGTTAACAATGCAAAATTCTGCATGATGTTGTGGACTTGTAAAAATTTTAAAAAGTAAAATTTTAAATGATTAAAAGCAAAACAAAACAAAAACAAATGAACAAAAAACAAAAACCCACCAAATTCTTCAGACCCCAACCCAGACCTAAGGTAAAACCCCTGGCAGGTGGGGAGCGGGAGGCTGTGTTTTGATGATCCCTCCAGGTTCTTCTGATGCAGGCTAAATTTGAGAACCACTGCGTAATATATACTGTTAACTCATATTTTTACTGCCAATGAACTAAGCTAGTAGCAAATTAAATAGCTTTTAACATTTTAATGAATGAAGGCCCTTTCTAGAAACATTTCCAGAAACATTTTCTAGTTTGTAAGAAGATCAAATTGCATTTGAATTCTCTTTATTTTTTATTATTTATTTTTTAGGATGGAGTCTCGCTCTGTTGTCCCAGGCTGGAGTGCAGTGGCGAAATCTCGGCTCACTGCAAGCTCCGCCTCCCAGGTTCATGCCATTCTCCTGCCTCCAGCCTCCCCGAGTAGCTGCACTACAGGCGCCTGCCACCACCCACGTCTGGCTAATATTTGTTTATTTAGTAGAGACGGGGTTTCACTGTGTTAGCCAGGATTGGTCTCGATCTCCTGACCTCGTGATCTGCCCACCTTGCCTCCCAAAGTGCTGGGATTACAGGCGTGAGCCACCGCACCTGTCCTATTTATTTTTTTTGAACAAGTTTGCTTCTTGTTGCCTGGGTGTAGTGCAATGCACGATCTCGGCTCACTGCAACCTCTGCCTCCCGGTTCAAGCAATTCTTCTGCCTCAGCCTCGAAAGTAACTGGGATTACAGGCATGCACCACCATGCCTGGCTATTTGTATTTTTTTTTTTAGTAGAGATGGAGTTTCACCATGTTGGTCAGCTGGTCTCAAACTCCTGACCTCAAGTGATCCGCCCGCCTTGGGCCTCCCCAAAGTTCTGGAATTACAGGCGTGAGCCACCACACCCAGCCACATTGAATTCTATTTTTTTTTTTTTTTTGAGACGGAAGTCTCGCTCTGTCACCCAGGCTGGAATGCAGTGGTCAATCTCCGCTCACTGCAAGCTCCGCCTCCCGGGTTCACGCCCATCTCCCGCCTCAGCCTCCCGGAGTAGCCTGGGAACTACAGCGCCCGCCACTGCGCCCAGCTAATTTTTTGTATTTTTAGTAGAGATGGGTTTCACCCATGGTCTCAATCTCCTGACCTCGTGATCCGCCCGCCTTGGCCTCCCAAAGTGCTGGATTACAGGCATGAGCCACCGCGCCCGGCCTGAATTCTATCTATTGAGTGGTTATGAGTTCTTGGGCACACTTGGCATTGAATTTGGCCAGTTAGGTTATGAACCGCATTTTGGGGAGTTACTTTGACTTTTAGTATAGTGGAGTGCCATTTAGACAATCAAATTGGTAATTACCTAATAATATCCAATTTCTTAGGAACTTGAAGAATTTTAAAAAAAGCCTCCAGAGTCACCTTCCTTATACTGAGGAAGGGAATTTTTTCACTGGGAACTGTGGTTTATGTTTTGCAAATTGGCCACAATGAGCTTGTAGTAGAAGTGGCCATTTGTTAAGACAAATAAGACAATTACATGTGAATTAAAGCTAAGCACCAATTTTCAAGTTCAATAGTGCCCTTTTCACCTTTTTGCTGTTACCTGGGGCATCATTTGTTCATTTACCCAACAGAGTAAGCCAGATGGTGAGCACCAAACTTCCGGCTGGGGTGAGTTGTTATGCAACAATAGATAACTGATATTGTGACCACGTGTTGCCTGGGGCACTCCAGCTTTGGAGCTTAGCTGGGAGGGAATGGACATCAGCAAGGAGGTTGACCTATTCTTGATAGACCATGGTAGTTGGACTAGGAATGTATCACCCAGTGGATTTCTTCTGCCTGTTGCCAACAGACCAGATCAATTCACCAAGACCATAGCATTGCAGTAGAGAATGAGTTTGATTGAAGTGAGGGCCTGCCACATGGGAGAGTTGGAGTTATCACTCAAACCAGTATCCCTGAAGGCTCAGAGGTTAGGGTTTTTATGGCAAATTGGTGGGCAGGGGACTAGAGAATGGGTGCTGCTGATTGGTTGGGGGGTGAAATCACAAGGATGTGGAAAATGCTCCACATCCGTTGAGTCACAGGATCAGTTGAGTCATTAGTTACAAGTCTGGGTGGGTTGTCTGAAAGATATCTCAAAATCCAATCTTAGTTCTACAATATGATGGTATCTATAGGAGCTTATTGGGGAGTTGCAAATCTTTGACCTCTGGCCACATGACCCTGAGTTAAGGGATTACAGAAACATGCCTATCTTATTAGAATTCAGTCCTCCATAATCCCAACCTTGTGGTCTTTGTTGTTTTATAAAGGAGTTTAGTCTGGGAAGGGCTATTATCATCTTTGTTTCAAGGTAAAAACTATAAACTAAATTCCTCCCAAAGTTAGCTTGACCTAT
This sequence comes from Nomascus leucogenys, assembly GCF_006542625.1. Lineage (NCBI taxonomy): Eukaryota > Metazoa > Chordata > Mammalia > Primates > Hylobatidae > Nomascus > Nomascus leucogenys. The sequence goes on from NW_022097816.1 coordinate 46,055, forward strand.
GTGCAGGAATGACCAAGGGCCAGCTTGGAGGTCAGAAGTGAGATGGAGTCAACATATGGCAAGATTTCTCTTACTGTCATAATTTTTGCAAAGCAGTTTCAGGAGCTAGGGTACATTAGAAAATATCTGTAGTGGTGCCTAATAAATTGGGTTCTTGAGTTCTTGGGGAGTCTAAGAAGCCTCCCAAAATGATGGAAGGGGTGAATTTCTATCAATCCTTGTAGGTAGTGAATTGTTTGTAATTTGGATTTGGAAAATAAAGAAACTGTGATAATTTCTTGTATCCCAATTTTATGAAGCAAGTCCAAACAAACTTATGTAAATCTGTTTTATAAACAATATTTATATTAAGCATTCTTCTTAATTCCTTTTTATTGCTGCAAAACTTGGAAACAGTATTTTTTTTTTTTGAGAGGGAGTCTCACTTTTCTGTTGCCCAGGTTGGAGTGCAGTGGTGTGATCTTGGCTGTTGCAACCTCTACCTCCTGGGTTCAAGAAATTCCTGGCTTCAGCCTTTTCCCAAGTAGCTGGGACTATAGGTGTGTGCCACCACACTGGTTAATTTTTGTATTTTTTTTTTTTTTTTTTTTTTTTTTAGTAGAGACGGGGTTTCACCATGTTGGCCCAGGCGGTCTCAAAACTCCTGACTTCAGGGGATCTCTGCTCGGACTCCCAAATTGCTAGATTTACACGGAGTGAGCCACTGCGTCCAGCCATGAATGTATTAGTCAAAAACCTAGCCACTGACCTTGCCTTTTTTAAACATTCCTGGCTGGGGACTCAGTGGCTCAGGCCTGATTAATCTCAGCACTTTGGGGAGGGCCAACGCAGGAGGATTGCTTGAGTACAGGAGTTTGGACCAGCCTGGGCAACATAGTGAGACCGTTTCTGAAAAATAAAAAAAAAAATTAGCTGGGCGTGGTGATGCCTTTCCTGTAATCTTAGCCCTTATGGGAGGCGAGCAGGAGGATCACCTGGGCCTGGAAGGTTGAGGCTGCAGTGAGCTATGACTGTGCCACTGCACTCCAGCCTGGGCAACAGAGAATCCTGTTCAAAAAAAAAATTTAGTCCTCAATTCATTAGGAGTGTGGTTACATGAATCGCCAGTAAAGGAACATAGGGCTTGAATAGGCACTTATCTTTTACCCTGTATCCACTGCCAGGGTGAATCTTAAAGCATTTAACACTAGTCCCGCTGATGCACCTTCAGAACAGATGCTGCTGTTAGGGTTGGAGCCCCCTGCTGGCAGCCTCCTGCCGTTGCGTGACATTACTCCTTTGGGGAGTCTCAAGCGGGGACCCAGGAAGTTACAGGGAAGGGATGATAAAGGCCACTTGGAAGAATTGGGCAGTGACTATTGATTAACGTACGTAAAGGTAAGTAAAGGTGTTTCCATTTTTAATGCAGCACATTGCTGTCTTATTCCCCTGGGAAGACAAGCCTGGAACAAGGAACTGTGTGTGTAGTTTTACTGTGGACAGTGGTAATCCCAGGAGCCGGGGTGGAGACTAAGGAAACTGACCAGGGAAGAAGGAAAAGCCAGGCCAGTCACGTTGGTGACTGCTGTGGGGCATGGGGGGCTCCATCCCAACAGGGAACTTCTGAGGAGTTGTACAGATAGTGCCTCAAACTGACCATCCCAATGGATGAAAGGCAGAAGTTGTAAGTGTTCCCCCATGAACTCCCATCTAGCATTGACAGAGGGTCTCTTGAGGTTGTAACACCCTTGAACTTGTAGTTTCACATCAGGCGAGTGCTGGGTGCTCCCGCAGGCACGTCACACCACTGCATCGGAGAACCTTTGCAGGGTCAGGGGAGATGTGCAGCACATGCTTGGGTGAGGTAGGGCCACAGAGGTGAGTTGAAGCCTGCATAGAATTGTGTCCCCAAATAATAGCAGGAAATCGAGGTGTGGCCAAGAGGATTCGAGGCCAGTGCATGGAGCACCCAACACTTAGGCATTCCTGAAGAACCTTGTGTTTGGCAAAATCAAGCAGTAAGAGTAATAGGGCTTATGGGGAAATAGGGTTAAGAGCAGAGCACTCATATCTGTGCAAGTCTGTAACCAGAATGCTAATAAAAATAGTGGTTTGCGCATAAGGAGATAACTTGGACTGCCCAGACTGCCTCAGTGTGGCTGGAGACTGTCACAGTAGATATTAAATTTCAATATGATAGAGTGGGAACATGCTGGCAACACTTTAATTAGAGCTGGTCTGGCAAGTGTTGAAAGAGTGCAGATGGTGGTGGCTCTGAGTGCTAGTCAGGTGGATCCAGGAAGCAGTGCAACCTGCTGAGAGCTGGGGAAAAGGGCCCTGGTGTGGGTGCTCATTGCAGTTTTCCTAAAATATAGCTGAAAGGGCTCACGCAATTAGTGTAGCAGCTGAGCTGAGCGCTTCTTCCTTCCCTGATGATGGCTATAATTTTACTTCTGCAGTGAGCTGATTCCCATAAACAGAAATGTGCATTCTAGCAGAACAAATGTGTTTCTGGGTCTCACTGTATGGTGAGACTGTGGTGTACTGATTAAGTATTGGCCCATTTCACTGCCCCGTGGGCTTGGCTTGTCCTTGCTGATTACTGCAACTTCCCCTTTCGGCCCTCAGACTCTTGAGCCACTGCCCACCAGGTTTCCAGATTGCAGTACCTTTCTGTAGTTCCTCACCTGCCATTTTGAATCCTGTTTATTGACAGGTGTTAATGTGGACAGCCCTATTTATTAATGAACTTCTCTTGGCTTAATTTATAAGCCTTTCTCCTCCCATGAGAATGTTCCCCATTTCCCTCTATAACTGCCCCCATGAGAATCCCTGATGAGTGAGCTCTGGTGCTTGGACTCCATCTCCCTCTCTTGCTTCAGATGTACCCATTTTACATCACAAATGAGCTGCATAGGAGGCCAGCTGCCCTCTGTAATCCCAGTGGCTCACACCTGTAATCCCAGCACTTTGGGCAGGCTGAGGCGGTTGATCACCTGAGGTCAGGAGTTTGAGACCAGCTTGGCCATCATGGCAAAACCCCATCTCTACAGAAAATACAAAGATTAGCGGTGGTGGCGCATGAGAATCACTTGAACCTGGGGCGGAGGTTGCAGTGAGCCGAGATCACACCACTGCACTCCAGCCTGGGAGACAGAGCCAGACTCCTAAAAAAAAAAGAGCTGCATAGAGATGAAGGAGATTAAAAACAAAGCTGCTAGTAAAAAAGCAAGTCAGTCATTTATCACAGCTATGGTAAACAATCATTTTCTAATTATTGAATGAATAAAAGAATGACAGTAATAATACAATGATGTAACTACTTTTATCAGTTGCTATGTGCCAGGTGCACTTTATGCATTATCTCTTTTTTTTTTTGAGACAAAGTCTCGCTCTGTCGCCCAGGCTGGAGTGCAGTGGCGCAGTCTCGGCTTACTGCAATCTCCACCTCCCGGGTTCATGCCATTCTCCTGCCTCAGCCTATTGAGTAGCTGGTACTACAGGTGCCCACCACCACGCCCAGCTAATTTTTTGTATTTTTAGTAGAGACGGGATTTCACCATGCTAGCCAGGATGGTCTCGATCTCCTGACTTCGTGATCCACCCGCCTCGGCCTCCCAAATGCTGGGATTACAGGCGTGAGCCACCGTGCCCAGCCTGCATTATCTCATTTAACCCTTATAAGACATTGTTGCTCAGTGCCATTATTAGTGATACCAGTTCTTACAGACGGAAGAAGGCTTAGAGAGGCTACGTAATTTGCTCAGTCACCCAGAGTGGCAGAGCAGGAATAAGAGTGTTAGAATTTGGAATTCATACATTTCTAACTGTTTTCTACTACCTTCTAGCATAAACCAATAAATAATACAGGAAAAGTTGAGCTTAGGACATGGAAAAAAATGATATACAAAATCTAAATACAGAAAGGAAGAGATTAAATAGTTGCAGCAGATAGATAAAGGATCAGCAAATGCTCTTATTAAATTTATGATTAAAGTATCAAGAAGCTGGCCGGCGCGGTGGCTCACGCCTGTAATCCAGCACTTTGGGAGGCCGAGGCAGGCGATCACGAGGTCAGGAGATTGAGACCATCCTGGCTAACACGGTGGAAACCCCGTCTCTACTAAAAATACAAAAAACAAAATTAGCAGGCATGGTGGCGGATGCCTGTAGTCCCAAGCTACTCAGCACGCTGAGGCAGGAGAATGGCGTGAACCCGGAAGTGGAGCTTGCAGTGAGCAGAGATCGCGCTACTTGCACTCCAGCCTGGCGACAGAGCAAAACCAACTCAAAAAAAAAAAAAAAAGTATCAAGAAGCCAATACAAACAGACAAGGACACAGACAATATACAGAAAAGAAGATACAAATTAAGTAAGTGGTAAGCTTTTCAATAGTACTTAATCAAATACATGAAAATGGAAATACTAAACAAGATGTAATTTGCATCTATAAATTGAAAACACTTTCTTGAAAACAAAATCAACACAAGCGAGGCTATGGAGAAATATTAGTTGCTAATGGCATTGAAATTGGTAGAATTGTACTGTGTAAAATTAACAATACATATTAAACGCAATAAAAAATGTAGCCCTCTCCCTCCGTTCTGCATTATTCTTGGGTTATTTTCAGAAAAATATAATATTTTTTAAATTTTCTGAGACAGAGTCTTGCTCTGTCGCCCAGGCTGGAGTGCAGTGACATGATCTCAGTTCGCTGCAACCTCTGTCTCCCAGGTTCAAGGGATTCTCCTGCCTCAGCCTCCCGAGTAGCTGGGATTACAGGTGCCCACCACCACACCTGGCTAATTTTGTGTTTTTTAGTAGAGACGGGGTTTACCATGTTGGCCAGGCTGGTCTTCAATTCCTGACCTCAAGTGATCCGCCTGCCTCGGCCTCCCAAAGTGTGGTTATAGGCGTAACCACTGCACCCAGCAGAACATAATTGATAGAAATTTTAGTTGTTTAGAAATATTTTACAACAAATTTTCCCCAACAAAAGTAGAAATATCTTCAATGTTCAACACCAGAGAAATGATTAAGTGAATTAAGTCACCTTTACAGGACTGAATTACACAATTTTTTTTTGAGACAGAGTCTCACTTTGTTGCCCAGGCTGAAGTGCAGTGGCATGATCTTGGCTCACTACAACCTCCGTGTCCGGAATTGGTGGGTTCTTGGTCTCACTGACTTCAACAATGAAGCCACGGACCCTCGCGGTGAGTGTTACAGTTCTAAAGGCGGCGTGTCCGGAGTTTGTTCCTTCTGATGTTCAGATGTGTTCGGAGTTTCTTCCTTCTGGTGGGTTCGTGGTCTCGCTGGCTCAGGAGTGAAGCTGCAGACCTTCGCAGTGAGTGTCACAGCTCATAAAAACAGTGTGGACCCAAAGAGTGAGCAGTAGCAAGATTTATTGCAAAGAGCGAAAGAACAAAGCTTCCACACTGTGAAAGAGGACCCGAGCGGGTTGCTACTGCTGGCTCGGGCAGCCTGCTTTTATTCTCTTATCTGGCCCCACTCACATCCTGCTGATTGGTAGAGCCGAGTGGTCTGTTTTGACAGGGCGCTGATTGGTGCGTTTACCATCCCTGAGCTAGACATAAAAGTTCTCCACGTTTCCATCAGATCAGTTAGATACAGAGTATGGACACAAACATTCTCCAAGGCTCCACCAGAGCAGCCAGACGCAGAGTGTCGATTGGTGCATCCACAAACCTTGAGCTAGACACAGGGTGCTGATTGGTGTGTTTACAATCCCTGAGCTAGACATAAAGGTTCTCCACATCTTCACCAGACTCAGGAGCCCAGCTGGCTTCACCCAGTGGACCCCGCACCAGGGCCACAGGTGGAGCTGCCTGCCAGTCCCACACCGTTCACTTGCACCCCTCAGCCCTTGGGTGGTCGAGGGGACTGGGCGCCATGGAGCAGGGGGCCCTCGTCGCAGAGGCTCGGGCCGCACAGGAGCCCATGGAGCGGGTGGGAGGCTCAGGCATGGCGGGCTGCAGGTCCCGAGCCCTGCCCCGCGGGAAGGCAGCTAAGGTCCGGTGAGAAATCGAGCGCAGTGCCGGTGGGTCAGCACTGCTGGGGGACCCAGTACACCCTCCGCAGCCGCTGGCCTGGGTGCTAAGCCCCTCCCCTCATTGCCCAGGGCCGGCAGGGCCGGCCGGCTGCTCCCAGTGAGGAGCCTGCCAAGCCCACGCCCACCCGGAACTCCAGCTGGCCCGCAAGCGCTGCGCACAGCCCTGGTTCCCGCTCGCGCCTCTCCCTCCACACTCCCTGCAAGCTGAGGGAGCCGGCTGCAGCCTTGGCCAGTGTTAGGTAACATGGGGTACCTTAAAATGGCGCCGTACCTTAAGATGGGGCCGGTTCCGGGTTCTTCTCCCTCCTTGACTGGGCACTGTCTGAACCCGCCAAAGAAGGGCCAATCAGAAAGAAGCATCTCCCGCCTTCCCTTGGGCCCGCCCCTAGCCCAATCCACGTAGGCCCAAGGGATATAAAACCCAGCACACCAACAGCCGTCTCTCTCTTCTGTTCCTTCTCCTTGCGTGGTGCTGCTCGGTACCTCCAATAAAGATCTCTTGACCGCGACCGGTGTAGTTTGGTCTCCGCCCGGCCCATTTCAGCCAGCCCAGAAAGGGGCTCCCACAGTGCAGTGGTGGGCTGAAGGGCTCCTCAAGTGCCACCAAAGTGGGAGCCCAGGCAGAGGAGGGGCCAAGAGTGAGCGAGGGCTGTGAGGACTGCCGACATGCTGTCACCTCTCACCAGGTTCAAGCGATTCTCCTGCCCCAGCCTCCAAGTAGCTGGGATTACAGGTATGTGGCACCATGCCCAGCCAGAATTATACAATTTTACAAGATAAGACTCACAACGAGAAAACTACTTATGAAACAACACCAAATGAAAAAGAGTAGAGCACAAATATGTATGTACATAAACTGTGATTACAATTATGTGAGATTTATGCATATGGAGCAGGGAGAAAAATGTGTTGTTCCTTTGAAAAGCTACAGGCAGAAATCCTCAGAAAGTGAGCTCTCTTAATTGTGCTGAATACTTCAAAGACCCTCATGTTTGTAGCAATCTAGAGTATTATAGTAATCTGGCATGGGTTAGAGTGAGATAAGTAACACAGCATTGCTCTTCAAAATAAAGAAAGACACATTTTTAATTTCCTGGAGCAAGCAGAGGTGGGC
>NW_022097817.1:0-87426 GCF_006542625.1 Nomascus leucogenys
AGATATTCCTTTTTCTACTATGGGCCTCTTAGCGCCATGAATGTCCACTTGCATTTTGTACAGAAAGAGTGTTTCAGAACTGCTCAATCAAAACTAAGGTTCAACTCTGTTAGTTGAATGCACAGAACAGAGAGAAGTTTCACAGATATCTTCTGTGTAGTTTTTTATTTGAACTTATTCCTTTTTCCACTATATGCCTATTAGCGCCCTGAATGTCCACTTGCATTTTCTACAGAAAGGGTGTTTCAGAACTGCTCAATCAAAAGTAAGGTTGAACTCTGTTAGTTGAATGCACAGAACTGTAAGAAGTTTACAGATAAATCCTTGTAGTTTTTTATTTGAACATATACCTTTTTCAACTATAGGCCTCATTCGCCCTGAATGTTCACTTGCATTTTCTGCAAGAAAGAGTGTTTCATAATTGCTCAATATAAACTAAGGTTCAACTCTCTTATTTGAATGCACAGAACAGTAAGAAGTTTCACAGATTGCTTCTGTGTAGTTTTTATTTGAACATATTCATTTTTCCGCTATAGGCCTCTTAGCGCGCTGAATGTTCACTTGCATTTTCTACAGAAAGAGTGTTTCAGAACTGCTCAATAATAACTAAGGTTCAACTCTGTTAGTTGAATGCAGAGAACAGTAAGAGATTTCACAGATTGCTTCTGTGTGGGTTTTATTTGAAGATATTCCTTTTCCCACTATAGGCCTCTCAGCGCCCTGAATGTCCACTTGCATTTTCTACAGAAAGAGTGATTCAGAACTTCTCAATCAAAAGTAAGGTTCAAATCTGTTAGTTGAATGCACAGAACAGAGAGAAGTTTCACAGATATTTTCTGTGAAGTTTTTATTTGAACTTATTCCTTTTTAAACTATAGGCCTCTTAGCGCCCTAAATGTCCACTTGTATTTTCTGCAGAAAGTGTGTTTCAGAACTGCGCAATCCAAACTAAGTTTCAAGTGTGTTAGTTGAATGCACAGAACAGAAAGAAGTTTCACAGACTGCTTCTTTGTAGTTATTGTTTGAAGATATTCCCTTTTCCACTATAGGCCTCATAGTGCCATGAATATCCACTTGCATTTTCCACAGAAAGAGTGTTTCAGAACTGTTCAATCAAAATTAAGTTTCAACTGTGTTAGTTTAAAGAACAGAACCGTAAGTAGTTTCACAGATTGCTTCTGTGTAGTTTTTATTTGAAGGTATTCCTTTTTCCACCATAGGCCTATTTGCGTCCTGAATGTCCACTTCCATTTTCTACAGAAAGGGTGTTTCAGAACTGCTCAATCAAAAGTAAGGTTGAACTCTCTTAGTTGAATGCACAGAACTGTAAGAAGTTTCACAGATTGCTTCTGTGTAGTTTTTATTTGAACATATAACTTTTTCAACTATAAGCCTCTTAGAGCCCGGAATGTTCACTTGCATTTTCTGCATAAAGAGTGTTTCATAACTGCACAATATAAACTAAGGTTCAACTCTGTTAGTTGAATGCACAGAACAGTAAGAAGTTTCACAGATTGCTTCTGTGTGGTTTTTATTTGAAGATAATACTTTTCCCACTATAGGCCTCTCAGGGACCTGAATGTCCACTTGCATTTTCTACAGAAAGAGTGTTTCAGAACTGCTCAATAAAAACTACCGTTCAAATATGTTAGTTGAATGCACAGAACAGTAAGAAGTTTCGCAGATTGCTTCTGTGCAGTTTTTATTTGAAAAGGTTCCTTTTTCCACTATAGGCCTCTTAGCGCCATGAATGTCCACTTGCATTTTCTACAGAAAGAGTGTTTCCGAACTGTTCAATCAAAATTAAGGTTCAACTGTGTTAGTTTAAAGAACAGAACCCTAAGAAGTTTCACAGATTGCTTCTGTGTAGTTTTTATTTGAAGGTATTCCTTTTTCCACCATAGGCCTCTTAGCGCCCTGAAGGTCAACATGCATTTTCTACAGAAAAGGTGTTTCAGAACTGCTCAATCAAAAGTAAGCTTGAACTCCGTTAGTTGAATGCACAGAACTGTAAGAAGTTTCACAGATAGATTCTTTGTAGTTTTTATTTGGACATATACCTTTTTCAACTATAAGCCTCTTAGCGCCCTGAATGTTCACTTGCATTTTCTGAAGAAAGAGTGTTTCATAACTGCTCAATAAAAACTAAGGTTCAACTCAGTTAGTTGAATGCACAAAACAGAGAGAAGTTTCACAGATATCTTCTGTGTAGTTCTTATTTGTACTTATTCCTTTTTCCACTGTAGGCCTCTTAGCGCCCTGAGTATCCACTTGTATTTCCTACAGAAAGAGTGTTTCAGAACTGCTCAATCAAAACTAAGGTTCAACTGTGTTAGTTGAATGCACAGAACAGAAAGAAGTTTCACAGATTGCTTCTGTGCACTTTTTATTTGAAAATATTCCTTTTTCCACTATAGGCCTCTTAGCGACCTGAATGTCCAATTGCATTTCCTATAGAAAGGGTGTTTCAGAAGTGCTCAATCAAAAGTAAGGTTCAACCCTGTTAGATGAATGCAAAGAACAGAAAGAAGTTTCACAGAATGATTCTGGGTAGTTTGTATTTGAAGGTATTACTTTTTCCGCTATAGGCCTCTTAGCGCTCCGAAGGTCCACTTTCATTTTCTACAGAAAGAGTGTTTCAGAACTTCTCAATCAAAAGTAAGGTTCAACTCCGTTAGTTGAATGCAAAGAACAGAAAGAAGTTTCACAGATAGCTTCTGTGTAGTTTTTATGTGATCTTTTTCCATTTTCCACTATAGACCTCTTAGCGCCCTGAATGTCCACTTGAATTTTCTACAGAAAGAGTGTTTCAGAAATGCTCATTCAAAACTGAGGTTCAACTCTGTCAGTTGAACGCACAGAACTAAGAATTTTCACAGATTTCTTCTGTGCAGTTTTTATTTGAAAATATTCCTTTTCCACTATGGGCCTCTTAGCTCCCTGAATTTCCACTTGCATTTTCTACAGAAAGAGTGTTTCAGAACTGCTCAATCAAAAGTAAGGTTCAACTCTGTTAGTTGAATACACAACAGAAAGAAGTTTCACAGATTGTTTCTTTGTAGTTTTTGTGTGAAGATATTCCCTTTTCCACTATAGGCCTCTTAGCGCCATGAATGTGCACTTGCATTTTCTACAGAAAGAGTGTTTCAGAACAGTTCAATCAAAACTAAGGTTCAACTCTGTTAGTTGAATGCACAGAACAGAGAAAAGTTTCACAGATATCTTCTGTGTAGTTTTTGTTTGAACTTATTTCTTTTTCCACTGTAGGCTTCTTAGCGCCCTGAATGTTCACTTGCATTTTCTGCGGAAAGAGTGTTTCATAACTGCTCAATATAACGTAAGGTTCAATTCTGTTAGTTGAATGCACAGAACAGTAAGAAGTTTCACAGATTGCTTCTGTGTAGTTTTCATTTGAACATATTCATTTTTCCGCAGTAGGCCTCTTAGCGACCTAAATGTCCAATTGCATTTTATACAGAAAGAGAGTTTCAGAACTGCTCAATCAAAACCGAGGTTCAAATCTGTTAGTTGAATGCACAGAACAGAAAGAAGTTTCACAGATTGCTTCTTTGTAGTTATTGTTTGAAGATATTCCTTTTTCTACTATGGGCCTCTTAGCGCCATGAATGTCCACTTGCATTTTCTACAGAAAGAGTGTTTCAGAACTGCTCAATCAAAACTGAAGTTCAACTCTGTTAGTTGAATGCACAGAACAGAGAGAAGTTTCACAGATATCTTCTGTGTAGTTTTTATTTGAACTTATTCCTTTTTCCACTGTAGGCCTCTTTGCGCCCTGAATGTCCACTTCTATTTTCTACAGAAAGAGTTTTTCAGAACTGCTCAATCATAACTAAGGATCAACTCTGTTATTTGAATGCACAGAATTGAAAGAAGTTTCACAGATTGCCTCTTTGTAGTTTTTGTTTCAAGATATTCCCTTTTCCACTACAGGCCTCTTAGCGCCATGAATGTCCACTTGCATTTTCTACAGAAAGAGTGTTTCAGAACTGTTAATCAAAATTAAGGTTCAACTGTGTTATTTAAAGAACAGAACCGTAAGTAGTTTAACAGATTGTTTCTGTGTAGTTTTTATTTGAAGGTATTCCTTTTTCCACCATAGGCCCCTTAGCTCCCTGAATGTCCACTTGCATTGTCTACAGAAAGGGTGTTTCAGAACTGCTGAATCAAAGTAAGGTTGAACTCTGTTAGTTGAATGCACAGAACTGTAAGAAGTTTCACAGATAGCTTCTTTGTAGTTTTTATTTGAACATATACTTTTTCAACTATAGGCTCTTAGCGCCCTGAATGTTCACTTGCATTTTCTGCAGAAAGAGTGTTTCATAACTGCTCAATATAAACTAAGGTTCAACTCTGTTAGTTGAATGCACAGAACAGTAAGAAGTTTCACAGATTGCTTCTGTGTAGTTTTTATTTGAACATATTCATTTTTACGTATAGGCCTCTTAGCGCCCTGAATGTTCACTTGCATTTTCTACAGAAAGAGTGTTTCAGAATGCTCAATAATAACTAAGGTTCAACTCTGTTATTTGAATGCACAGAACAGTAAGAAGTTTCACAGATTCCTTCTGTGTGGTTTTTATTTGAAGATATTTCTTTTCCCACTATAGGCCTCTCAGCGCCCTGAATGTCCACTTGCATTTTCTACAGAAAGATTGTTTCAGAATGCTCAATAAAAACTACCGTTCAACTATGTTAGTTGAATGCACAGAACAGTAAGAAGTTTCACAGATTGCTTCTGTGCAGTATTTATTTGTAAATATTCCTTTTTCCACTATAGGCCTCTTATCGCCCTGAATGTCCAATTGCATTTTCTATAGAAAGGGTGTTTCAGAAGTGCTCAATCAAATGTAAGGTTCCACTCTGTTAGATGAATGCAAAGAACAGAAAGAAGTTTCACAGAATGCTTCTATGTAGTTTGTATTTGAAGGTATTACTTTTTACGCTATGGGCCTCTTAGCGCTCCGAATGTCCGCTTGCATTTTCCACAGAAAGAGTGTTTCAGAACTTCCCAATCAAAAGTAAGGATCAACTCCGTTAGTTGAATGCACAGAACAGAGAGAAGTTTCACAGACAGCTTCTGTGTAGTTTTTATGTGAACTTTTTCCTTTTTCCACTATAGTCCTCTTAGCACCCTGAATGTCGAATTGTATTTTCTACAGAAAGAGTGTTTCAGAACTGCTCAATCAAAACTGAGGTTCAACACTGTTATTTGAATGCACAGAACAGTAAGAAGTTTCACAGATTTCTTCTGTGCAGTTTTTATTTGAAAATATTCATTTTCCACTATAGGCCTCTTAGCGCCTCGAATGTCCACTTGCATTTACTACAGAAAGAGTGTTTCAGAACTGCTCAATCAAAAGTAAGGTTCAACTCTGTTAGTTGAATGCACAGAACAGAGAGAAGTTTCACAGATATCTTCTGTGTAGTTTTTATTTGAAAATATACTTTTTCCACTATTGGCCTCTTAGCGCCCTGAATGTCCACTTGCATTTTCTACAGAAAGAGTGTTTCAGAACTGCTCAATCAAAACTAAGCTTCAACTCTGTTAGTTGAATGCACAGAACAGAGAGAAGTTTCACAGATATCTTCTGTGTAGTTTTTATTTGAACTTATTCCTTTTTAAACTATAGGCCTCTTAGCGCCCTGAATGTCCACTTGTATTTTCTACAGAAAGCGTGTTTCAGAACTGCTCAATCAAAACTAAGGTTCAACTCTGTTAGTTGAATGCACAGAACAGAAGAAGTTTCACAGATTGCTTCTTTGTAGTTTTTGTTTGAAGATATTCCCTTTTCCACTATAGGCCTCTTAGCGCCATGAATGTCCACTTGCATTTTCTACAGAAAGAGTGTTTCAGATCTGTTCAATCAAAATTAAGGTTCAACTGTGTTAGTTTAAAGAACAGAACCGTAAGAAGTTTCACAGATTGCTTCTGTGTAGTTTTTATTTGAAGGTATTCCTTTTTCCACCATATGCCTCTTAGCGCCCTGAATGTCCACTTGCATTTTCTACAGAAAGGGTGTTTCAGAACTGCTCAATCAAAAGTAAGGTTGAACTCTGTTAGTGGAATGCACAGAACTGTAAGAAGTTTCACAGATAGCTTCTTTGTAGTTTTTATTTGAACATATACTTTTTCAACTATAGGCCTCTAGCGCCCTGAATTTCACTTGCATTTTCTGCAGAAAGAGTGTTTCATAACTGCTCAATATAAACTAAGGTTCAACTCTGTTATTGAATGCACAGAACAGTAAGAAGTTTCACAGATTGCTTCTGTGTAGTTTTATTTGAACATATTCATTTTTCCGCTATAGGCCTCTTAGCACCCTGAATGTTCACTTGCATTTTCTCCAGAAAGAGTGTTTCAGAACTGCTCAATAATAACTAAGGTTCAACTCTGTTAGTTGAATGCACAGAACAGCAAGAAGTTTCAGAGATTGCTTCTGTGTGGTTTTTATTTGAAGATATTCCTTTTCCCACTATAGGCCTCTCCGCCCCTGAATGTCCACTTGCATTTTCTACAGAAAGAGTGTTTCAGAACTGCCAATAAAACTACCGTTCAACATGTTAGTTGAATGCACAGAACAGTAAGTGTTTCGCAGATTGCTTCTGTGCAGTTTTTATTTGAAAATATTCCTTTTTCCACTATAGGCCTCTTAGCTCCCTGAATGTCCAATTGGATTTTCTATAGAAAGGGTGTTTCAGAAGTGCTCAATCAAAAGTAAGGTTCAACTCTGTTAGATGAATGCAAAGAACAGAAAGAAGTTTCACAGAATGCTTCTGTGTAGTTTTTATTTGAAGGTATTACTTTTTCCGATATAGGCCTCTTAGCGCTCCGAATATCCACTTCATTTCTACAGAAAGAGTGTTTCAGAACTTCTCAATCAAATGTAAGGTTCAATTCCGTTAGTTGAATGCACAGAACAGAGAGAAGTTTCACAGATAGCTTCTGTGTAGTTTTTATGTGAACTTTTTCCTTTTTCCACTATAGTCCTCTTAGCGCCCTGAATGTCCACTTGTATTTTCTACAGAAAGAGTGTTTCAGAACTGCTCAATCAAAACTGAGTTCAACTCTGTTATTGAATGCACAGAACAGTAAGAAGTTTCACAGATTTCTTCTGTGCAGTTTTTATTTGAAAATATTCCTTTTCCACTATAGGCCTCTTAGCTCCCCGAATGTCCAATTGCATTTTCTACAGAAAGAGTGTTTCAGAACTGCTCAATCAAAAGTAAGGTTAAACTCTGTTATTTGAATGCACAGAACAGAATGAAGTTTCACAGAATGCTTCTGTGTAGTTTTTATTTGAAGATATTACTTTTTCCGCGGTAGGCCTCTTAGCGCTCCAAATTTCCACTTGCATTTTCTACAGAAAGAGTGTTTCAGAACTGCTCAATCAAAAGTAAGGTTCAACTCTGTTAGTTGAATGCACAGAACAGAGAGAAGTTTCACAGATATCTTCTGTGTAGTTTTTATTTGAACTTATTCCTTATTCCACTATTGGCCTCTTAGCGCCCTGAATGTCTACTTGTATTTTCTACAGAGAGAGTGTTTCAGAACTGCTCAATCAAAACTAAGGTTCAACTCTTTTAGTTGAATGCACAGAACAGAAAGAAGTTTCACAGATTGCTTCTGTGTAGTTTTTGTTTGAAGATATTAATTTTTCTACTATGGGCCTCTTAGCTCCATGAATGTCCACTTGCATTTTCTACAGAAAGAGTGTTTCAGAACTGCTCAATCAAAACTAAGCTTCAACTCTGTTAGTTGAATGCACAGAACAGAGAGAAGTTTCACAGATATGTTCTGTGTAGTTTTTATTTGAACTTATTCCTTTTTCCACTATAGGCCTCTTAGCGCCCTGAATGTCCACTTGTATTTTCTACAGAAAGAGTGTTTCAGAACTGCTCAATCACAACTAAGGTTCAACTCTGTTAGTTGAATGCACAGAACAGAAAGAAGTTTCACAGATTGCTTCTCTGTAGTTTTTTTTTGAAGATATTCCCTTTTCCACTGTAGGCCTCTTAGCGCCATGAATGTCCACTTGCATTTTCTACAGAAAGAGTGTTTCAGAACTGTTCAATCAAAATTAAGGTTCAACTCTGTTAGTTTAAAGAACCGAACCGTAAGATGTTTCACAGATTGTTTTTATGTAGTTTTTATTTGAAGGTATTCCTTTTTCCACCATATGCCCCTTAGCGCCCTGAATGTCCACTTGCATTTCCTACAGAAAGGGTGTTTCAGAACTGCTCAATCAAAAGTAAGGTTGAACTCTGTTAGTTGAATGCACGGAACTGTAAGAAGTTTCACAGATAGCTTCTTTGTAGTTTTTATTTGAACATATACATTTTTCAACTATAGGCCCATAGCGCCCTGAATTTTCACTTTCATTTTCTGCGGAAAGAGTGTTTCATAACTGCTCAATATAAACTAAGGTTCAACTCTGTTAGTTGAATGCACAGAACAGTAAGAAGTTGCGCAGATTGCTTCTGTGCAGTTTTTATATAAAAATATTCCTTTTCCATTATAGGCCTCTTAGCTCCCTGAATGTCCAATTCCATTTTCTATAGAAAGGGTGTATCAGAAGTGCTCAATCAAAAGTAAGGTTCAACTCTGTTAGATGAATGCAAAGAACAGAAAGGAGTTTCACAGAATGGTTCTGCGTAGTTTGTATTTGAAGGTATTACTTTTTCCGCTATAGGCCTCTTAGCGCTCTGAAGGTCCACTTGCATTTTCTACAGAAAGAGTGTTTCAGAACTTCTCAATCAAAAATAAGGTTCAACTCCGTTAGTTGAATGCACAGAACAGAGATAAGTTTCACAGATAGCTTCTGTGTAGTTTTTATGTGAACTTTTTACTTTTTCCACTATAGTACTCTTAGCGCCCTGAATGTCCACTTGTATTTTCTACAGAAAGAGTGTTTCAGAACTGCTCAATCAAAATTAAGGTTCAACTCTGTTAGTTGAATGCAGAGAACAGTAAGAAGTTTCACAGATTTCTTCTGTGCAGTTTTTATTTGAAAATTTTCCTTTTCCACTATAGGCCACTTAGCGCCCTTAATGTCCAATTGCATTTTCTACAGAAAGAGTGTTTCAGAACTGTTCAATCATAAGTAAGGTTAAACTCTGTTAGTTGAATGCACAGAACAGAAAGAGGTTTCACAGAATGCTTCTGTGTGGTTTTTATTTGAAGATATTTCTTTTTCCGCTGTAGGCCTCTTAGCGCTCCGAAGTTCCACTTGCATTTTCTACAGAAAGAGTGTTTCATAACTGCTCAATCAAAAGTAAGACTCAACTCTGTTAGTTGAATGCACAGAACAGAAAGAAGTTTCAATGATTGATTCTGTGTAGTTTTTGTTTGAAGTTATTCCTTTTTCTACTATGGGCCTCTTAGCACCATGAATGTCCACTTGCATTTTCTACAGAAAGAGTGTTTCAGAACTGCTCAATCAAAACTAAGTTTCAACTCTGTTAGTTGAATGCACAAAACAGAGAGAAGTTTCACAGATAGCTTCTGTGTAGTTTTTATGTGAACTTTTTCCTTTTTCCACTATAGTCCTCTTAGCGCCCTGAATGTCCACTTGTATTTTCTACAGAAAGAGTGTTCCGGAACTGCTCAATCAAAACTGACGTTCAACTCTGTTAGTTGAATGCACAGAACAGTAAGAAGTTTCGCAGATTGCTTCTGTGCAGTTTTTATTTGAAAATATTCCTTTTCCACTATAGGCCTCTTAGCGCCCTGAATGTCCAATTGCATTTTCTACAGAAAGAGTGTTTCAGAACTACTCAATCAAAAGTAAGGTTAAACTCTGTTAGTTGAATGCACAGAACAGAAAGAAGTTTCACAGAATGCTTCTGTGTAGTTTTTATTTGAAGATATTAATTTTTCCGCTGTAGGCCTCTTAACGCTCCGAAGGTCCACTTGCATTTTCTACAGAAAGAGTGTTTCAGAACTGCTCAATCAAAAGTAAGGTTGAATTCTGTTAGTTGAATGCACAGAACAGAAAGAAATTTCACAGATTGCTTCTGTGTTGTTTTTGTTTGAAGATATTCCTTTTTCTACTACGGGCCTTTTAGCGCCATGAATGTCCACTTGCATTTTCTACAGAAAGAGTGTTTCAGAACTGCTCAATCAAAACTAAGTTTCAACTCTGTTAGTTGAATGCACTGAACAGAGGGAAGTTTCACAGATATCTTCTCTGTAGCTTTTATTTGAACTTATTCCTTTTTCCGCTATAGGCCTCTTAGCGCCTTGAATATCCACTTGTATTTTCTACAGAAAAAGTGTTTCAGAACTGCTCAATCAAAACCAAAGTTCAACTATGTTAGTTGAATGCACACAACAGAAGAAAGTTTCACAGATTGCTTCTTTGTAGTTTTTGTTTGAAGATATTCCCTTTTCCACTATAGGCCTCTTAGCGCCATGAATGTCCACTTGCATTTTCTACAGAAAGAGTGTTTCAGAACTGTTCAATCAAAATTAAGGTTCAACTGTGTTAGTTTAAAGAACAGAACCGTAAGAAGTTTCACAGATTGCTTCTGTGTAGTTTTTATTTAAAGGTATTCCTTTTTCCACCATAGGCCTCTTAGCGCCCTGAATGTCCACTTGCATTCTCTGCAGAATGGGGGTTCCAGAACTGCTCAATCAAAAGTAAGGTTGAACTCTGTTAGTTGAATGCACAGAACTGTAAGAAGTTTCACAGATAGCTTCTTTGTAGTTTTTATTGGAACATATAACTTTTTCAACTAGAGGCCTCTTAGAGCCCTGAATGTTCACTTGCATTTTCTGCAGAAAGAGTGTTTCATAACTGCTCAATGTAAACTAAGGTTCAACTCTGTTAGTTGAATGCACAGAACAGTAAGAAGTTTCACATATTGCTTCTGTGTAGTTTTTATTTGAACAGATTCATTTTTCCGCTATAGGCCTCTTAGCGCCCTGAATGTTCACTTGCATTTTCTACAGAAATAGTCTTTCATAACTGCTCAATAATAACTAAGGTTCAACTCTGTTAGTTGAATGCACAGAACAGTAAGAAGTTTCACAGATTGCTTCTGTGTAGTTTTTATTTGAAAATATTCCTTTTCCCGCTTTAGGCCTCTCAGCGCCCTGTATGTCCACTTGCATTTTCTACAGAAAGAGTGTTTCTGAACTGCTCAATAAAAACTACCGTTCAACTATTTTAGTTGAATGCACAGAAAAGTAAGAAGTTTCGCAGATTGTTTCTGTGCAGATTTATTTGCAAATATTCCTTTTTCTACTATAGGCCTCTTAACTCCCTGAAGGTCCAATTGCATATTCCATAGAAAGGGTGTTTCAGAAGTGCTCAATCAAAAGTAAGGTTCAACTCTGTTAGATTAATGCAAAGAACCGAAAGAAGTTTCACAGAATGCTTCTGTGTAGTTTGTATTTGAAGGTATTCCTTTTTCCGTTATAGGCCTCTTAGCACTCCGAAGGTCCACTTGCATTTTCTACAGAAAGAGTGTTTCAGAACTTCTCAATCAAAAGTAAGGTTCAACTCCGTTAGTTGAATGCACAGAACAGAGAGAAGTTTCACAGATAGCTTCTGTGTAGTTTTTATGTGAACTTTTTCCTTTTTCCACTATAGTCCTCTTAGCGCCCTGTATGTCCACTTGTATTTTCTACAGAAAGAGTGTTTCAGAACCGCTCAATCAAAACTGAGGTTCAACTCTGTTAGTTGAATGCACAGAACAGCAAGAAGTTTCACAGATTACTTCTGTGCAGTTTTTATTTGAAAATATTCCTTTTCCACTATAGGCCTCTTAGCGCCCTGAATGTCCAATTGCATTTTCTACAGAAAGAGTATTTCAGAACTGCTCAAACAAAAGTAAGGTTAAACTCTGTTAGTTGAATGCACAGAACAGAAAGTAGTTTCACAGAATGCTTCTGTGTAGTTTTTATTTGAAGATATTTCTTTTTCCGCTATAGGCCTCTTAGCGCTCCGAAGGTCCACTTGCATTTTCTACAGAAAGAGTGTTTCAGAACTGCTCAATCAATGGTAAGTTTCAACTCTGTTAATTGAATGCACAGAACAGAAAGAAGTTTAACAGATTGATTCTGTGTAGTTTTTCTTTGAAGATATTCCTTTTTCTACAATGGGCCTCTTAGCGCCATGAATATCCACTTGCATTTTCTACAGAAAGAGTGTTTCAGAACTGCTCAATCAAAACTAAGGTTCAACTGTGTTAGTTGAATGCACAGAACAGTAAGAAGTTTCACAGATTGCTTCTGTGTAGTTTTTATTTGAAGGTATTCCTTTTTCCACCATAGGCCTCTTAGCGCCCTGAATGTCCACTTGCATTTTCTACAGATAGGGTGTTTCATAATAGCTCAATCAAAAGTAAGGTTGAACTCTGTTAGTTGAATGCACAGAACTGTAAGAAGTTTCACAGATAGCTTCTTTGTAGTTTTTATTTGAACATACACCTTTTCAACTATAGGCCTCATAGCGCCCTGAATGTTCACTTGCATTTTCTGCAGAAACAGTGTTTCATAACTGCTCAATATAAACTAAGGTTCAACTCTGTTAGTTGAATGCACAGAACAGTAAGAAGTTTCACAGATATCTTCTGTGTAGTTTTTATTTGAACTTATTCCTATTTCCACTATAGGCCTCTAAGCCCCCTGAATGTCCACTTGTGTTTTCTGCAGAAAGAGTGTTTCAGAACTGCTCAATGAAATCTAAGGTCCAACTCTGTTAGTTGAATGCACAGAACAGAAAGAAGTTTTACAGATTGCTTCTGTGTAGTTTTTATTTGAAAGTGTTCCTTTTTCCACCATAGGCCTCTTAGCGCCCTGAAAGTCCACTTGCATTTTCTACAGAAAGGGTGTTTCAGAACTGCTCAATCAAATGTAAGGTTGTACTCTGTTAGTTGAATGCACAGAACTGTAAGAAGTTTCACAGATAGCTTTTTGTAGTTTTTATTTGAACATATACCTTTTTCAACTATAGGCCTCTTGGCGCCCTGAATGTTCACTTGCATTTTCTGCAGAAAGAGTGTTTCATAACTG
Organism: Nomascus leucogenys; assembly: GCF_006542625.1. Classification (NCBI taxonomy): domain Eukaryota; kingdom Metazoa; phylum Chordata; class Mammalia; order Primates; family Hylobatidae; genus Nomascus; species Nomascus leucogenys. The sequence continues at coordinate 13,040 of NW_022097817.1, forward strand.
CTCAATATAACCTAAGGTTCAACTCTGTTAGTTGAATGCACAGAACAGTAAGAAGTTTCACAGATTGCTTCTGTGTAGTTTTTATTTGAACATATTCATTTTTCCGCTCTAGGCCTCTTAGCGCCCTGAATGTTCACTTGCATTTTCTACAGAAAGAGTGTTTCAGATCTGCTCAATAATAACTAAGGTTCAACTCTGTTAGTTGAATGCACAGAACAGTAAGAAGTTTCACAGATTGCTTCTGTGTGGTTTTTATTTGAAGATATTCCTTTCCCCACTATAGGCCTCCCAGCGCTCTGAATGTCCACTTGCATTTTCTACAGAAAGAGTGTTTCAGAACTGCTCAATCACATGTAAGGTTCAACTCTGTTAGATGAATGCAAAGAACAGAAAGAAGTTTCACAGAATGCTTCTGCGTAGTTTGTATTTGAAGGTATTACTTTTTCTGCTATAGGCCTCTTAGCGCTCCGAAGGTCCACTTGCATTTTCTACAGAAAGAGTGTTTCAGTACTTCTCAATCAAAAGTATGGTTCAACTCCGTTAGTTGAATGCACTGAACAAAGAGGAGTTTCGCAGATAGCTTCTGTGTACTTTTTATGTGAACATTTTCCTTTTTCCACTATAGTCCTCTTAGCGCCCTGAATGTCCACTTTTATTTTACACAGAAAGAGGGTTTCAGAACTGTTCAATCAAAACTGAGGTTCAACTTTGTTAGTTGAATGCAAAGAACAGTAAGAAGTTTCACAGATTTCTTCTGTGCAGTTTTTATTTGAAAATATTCCGTTTCCACTATAGGCCTCTTAGAGCCCCGAATTTTCAATTGCATTTTCTACAGAAAGAGTTTTTCAGCACTGCTCAATCAAAAGTAAGGTTAAACTCTGTTAGTTGAATGCACAGAAAAGGAAGAAGTTTCACAGAATGCTTCTGTGTAGTTTTGATTTGAAGATATTACTTTTTCCGCTATAGGCCTGTTAGCGCTCCGAATGTCCACTTGCATTTTCTACAGAAAGAGTGTCTCAGAACTGCTCAATCAAAATTTAGGTTCAACTCCGTGAGTTGAATGCACAGAACAGAAAGAAGTTTCACAGATTGCTTTTGTGTAGTTTTTGTTTGAAGATATTCCTTTTTCTACTATGGGCCTCTCAGTGCCCTGAATGTCTACTTGCATTTTCTACAGAAAGAGTGTTTCAGAACTGCTCAATCAAAACTATGGTTCAACTCTGTTAGTTGAATGCACAGAACAGAGAGAAGTTTCACAGATATATTCTGTGTAGTTGTTATTTGAACTTATTCCTTTTTCCACTACAGGCCTCTTAGCGCCCAGAATGTCCACTTGTATTATCTACAGAAAGAGTGTTTCAGAACTGCTCAATCAAAACTAAGGTTCAACACTGTTAGTTGAATGCACAGAACAGAAAGTAGATTCACAGATTGCTTCTTTGTAGTTTTTGTTTGAAGATATTCCCTTTTCCATTATAGGCCTCTTAGCGCCATGAATGTCCACTTGCATTTTCTACAGAAAGTGTGTTTCAGAACTGTTCAATCAAAATTAAGTTTCAATTGTGTTAGTTGAAATAACAGAACCATAAGAAGTTTCACATATTGCTTCTGTGTAGTTTTTATTTGAAGGTTTTCCTTTTTCCACAGTAGGCCTCTTAGCGCCCTGAATGTCCACTTGCATTTTCTACAGAAAGGGTGTTTCAGAACTGCTCAATCAAAAGTAAGTTTGAACTCTGTTAGTTGAATGCACAGAACAAAGAAGAGTATCACAGATAGCTTCTGTGTAGTTTTTATGTGAACTTTTTCCTTTTCCACTATAGTCCTCTTAGCGCCCTGAATGTCCACTTGTATTTTCTACAGAAAGTGGGTTTCAGAGCTGCTCAATCAAAACTGAGGTTCAACTCTGTTAGTTGAATGCACAGAACAGTAACAAGTTTCACAGATTTCTTCTGTGTAGTTTTTATCTGAAAATATACCTTTTCCACTATAGGCCTCTAAGCGCCCCGAATTTTCAATTGTATTTTCTACAGAAAGAGTGTTTCAGAACTGCTCAATCAATAGTAAGGTTAAACTCTGTTTGTTGAATGCACAGAACAGGAAGAAGTTTCACAGAATGCTTCTGTGTAGTTTTTATTTGAAGATATTAATTTTTCGCTATAGGCCTGTTAGTGCTCCGAAGGTCCACTTGCATTTTCTACAGAAAGAGTGTTTCAGAACTGCTCAATCAAAATTTAGGTTCAACTCTGTGAGTTGAATGCACAGAACAGAAAGAAGTTTCACAGATTGCTTCTGTGTAGTTTTTGTTTGAAGATATTCCTTTTTCTACTATGGGCCTCTCAGCGCCCTGAATGTCTACTTGCATTTTCTACAGAAAGAGGGTTTCAGAACTGCTCAATCAAAACTAAGGTTCAAATCTGTTAGTTGAATGCACAGAACAGAGAGAAGTTTCACAGATATCTTCTGTGTAGTTTTTATTGAACTTATTCCTTTTTCCACTACAGGCCACTTTGCGCCCTGAATGTCCACTTGTATTTTCTACAGAAAGAGTGTTTCAGAACTGCTCAATCAAAACTAAGGTTCAACACTGTTAGTTGAATGCACAGAACAGAGAGAAGTTTCACAGATTGCTTCTTTGTAGTTTTTGTTTGAAGATATTCCCTTTTCCATTATAGGCCTCTTAGCGCCATGAATGTCCACTTGCATTTTGTACAGAAAGAGTGTTTCAGAACTGTTCAATCAAATTTAAGGTTCAACTGTGCTGGTTGAAAGAACAGAACCATAAGAAGTTTCACAGATTGCTTCTGTGTAGTTTTTATTTGAAGGTTTTCCTTTTTCCGCAATAGGCCTCTTAGCGCCCTGAATGTCCACTTGCAATTTCTACAGAAAGGGTGTTTCAGAACTGCTCAATCAAAAGTAAGGTTGAACTCTGTTAGTTGAATGCACAGAACTGTAAGAAGTTTTACAGATAGCTTCTTTGTAGTTTTTATTTCAACATATACCTTTTTCAACTAGAGTCCTCTTAGCGCCCTGAATGTTCACTTGCATTATCTGCAGAAAGAGTGTTTCATAACTGCTCAATATAAACTAAGGTTCATCTCTATTGGTTGAATGCACAGAACAGTAAGAGGTTTCACAGATTGCTTCTGCATAGTTTTTATTTGAACATATTCATTTTTCCGCTATAGGCCTCTTAGCGTCCTGAATGTTCACTTGCATTTTCTACAGAAAGAGAGTTTCAGAACTGCTCAATAATAACTAAGGTTCAACTCTGTTAGTTGAATGCACAGAACAGTAAGAAGTTTCACAGATTGCTTCTGTGTGGTTTTAATTTGGAGATATTCCTTTTCCCACTATAGGCCTCTCAGTGCCCTGAATATCCACTTGCATTTTCTACAGAAAGAGTGTTTCAGAACTGCTCAATAAAAACTACCGTTCAACTATGTTAGTTGAATGCACAGAACAGTAAGAAGTTTCACAGATTGCTTCTGTGCAGTTTTTATTTTAAGATATTCCTTTTTCCACTATAGCCCTCTTAGCTCCCTGAATGTCTAATTGCATTTTCTACAGAAAGGGTGTTTCAGAAGTACTCTATCAAAAGTAAGGTTCAACACTGTTAGATGAATGCAAAGAACAGAAAGTAGTTTCACAGAATGCTTCTGTGTAGTTTGTATTTGAAGGTATTACCTTTTCCCCTATAGGCCTCTTAGCGCTCCGAAGTTCCACTTGCATTTTCTACAGAAAGACTGTTTCAGAAATTCTCAATCAAATGTAAGGTTCAACTCCGTTAGTTGAATGCGCAGAACATAGGGAAGTTTCACAGATAGCTTCTGTGTAGTTTTTTTGTGAACTTTTTCCTTTTTCCACTGTAGTCCTCATAGCGCCCTGAATGTCCACTTGTATTTTCTACAGAAAGAGTGTTTCAGATCTGCTCAATCAAAATTATGGTTCAACTGTGTTAGTTTAAAGAACAGAACTGTAAGAACTTTCACAGATTGCTTCTGTGTAGTTTTCATTTGAAGGTATTCCTTTTTCCACTATAGTCCCCTTAGCGCCCTGAATGTCCACTTGCATTTTCTACAGAAAGTGTGTTTCAGAACTGCTCAATCAAAAGTAAGGTTGAACTCTGTTAGTTGAATGCACAGAACTGTAAGAAGTTTCACAGATAGCTTCTTTGTAGTTTTTATTTGAACATATAACTTTTTCAACTATAGGCCTCTTAGCGCCCTGAATGTTCACTTGCATTTTCCGCAGAAAGATGGTTTCATAACTGCTCAATATAAACTAAAGTTCAACTATGTTAGTTGAATTCACAGAAAAGTAAGAAGTTTCACAGATTGCTTCTGTGTAGTTTTTATTTGAACATATTCATTTTTCCGCTATAGGCCTCTAAGCTCCCTGAATGTTCACTTGCATTTTCTACAGAAAGAGTGTTTCAGAACTGCTCAATAATAACTAAGGTTCAACTCTGTTAGTTGAATGCACAGAACAGTAAATAGTTTCGTGAATTGCTTCTGTGCAGTTTTTATTTGAAGATATTACTTTTCCCACTATAGGCCTCTTAGCTCCCTGAATGTCCAATTGCATTTTCTTTGGAATGTGTGTTTCAGAAGTGCTCAATCAAAAGTAAGGTTCAACTCTCTTAGATGAACGCAAAGAACAGAAAGAAGTTTCACAGAATACTTCTGTGTAGTTTGTATTTGAAGGTATTACTTTTTCCGCTATAGGCCATTTAGCACTCCGAAGGTACACTTGCATTTTCTTAGAAAGAGTGTTTCAGAACTTCTCAATCAAAAGTAAGGTTCAACTCCGTTAGTTGAATGCACAGAACAGAGAGAAGTTTCACAGATAGCTTCTGTGTAGTTTTTATGTGAACATTTTCCTTTTTCCACTATAATCCTCTTAGCGCCCTGAATGTCAACTTGTATTTTCTACAGAAAGAGAGTTTCAGAACTGCTCAATCAAAACTGAGGTTCAACACTGTTAGTTGAATGCACAGAACAGTAAGAAGTTTCACAGATTTCTTCTGTGCAGTTTTTATTTGAAAATATTCCTTTTCAACTATAGGCCTCTTAGCGCCCGAATGTCCAATTGCATTTTCTACAGAAAGAGTGTTTCAGAACTGCTCAATCAAAGGAAGGTTAAATTCTGTTAGTTGAATGCACAGAACAGAAAGAAGTTTCACAGAATGCTTCTGTGTAGTTTTTATTTGAAGATATTACTTTTTCCGCTATAGGCCTCTTAGCGCTCCGAAATTCCACTTGCATTTTCTACAGAAAGAGTGTTTCAGAACTTCTCAATCAAAAGTAAGGTTCAACTCCGTTAGTTGAATGCACAGAACAGAAAGAAGTTTCACAGAATGCTTCTGTGTAGTTTTTATTTGAAGATATTACTTTTTCCGCTATAGGCCTCTTAGCGCTCCGAATGTCCACATGCATTTTCTACAGAAAGAGTGTTTCAGAACTGCTCAATCAAAAGTAAGGTTCAACTCTGTTAGTAGAATGCACAGAACAGAAAGATGTTTCACAGATTGCTTCTGTGTAGTTTTTGTTTGAAGATTTTCCCTTTTCTACTATGGGCCTCTTAGCAACATGAATGTCCACTTGCATTTTCTACAGAAAAGATGTTCCAGAACTGCTGAATCAAAACTGAGGTTCAAATCCGTTAGTTGAATGCACAGAACAGTAAGAAGTTTCACAGATTTCTTCTACACGGTATTTATTTGAAAATATTCCTTTTCCACTATAGGCATCTTAGCGCCCAGAATGTCCAATTGCATTTTCTACAGAAAGAGTGTTTCAGAACTGCTCAGTCAAAAGTAAGGTTCAACTCTGTTAGTTGAATGCACAGAACAGAAAGAAGTTTCACAGATTGCTTCTTTGTAGTCTTTGTTTGAAGATATTCCCTTTTCCACTATAGGCCTGTTAGTGCCATGATTGTCCAATTGCATTTTCTACAGAAAGAGTGTTTCAGAACTGTTCAATCAAAATTAAGGTTCAACTGTGTGAGTTTAAAGAACAGAACCATAAGAAGTTTCACAGATTGCTTCTGTGTAGTTTTTATTTGAAGGTATTCCTTTTTCCACAATAGGCCTCTTAGCGCCCTGAATGTCCACTTGCATTTTCTACAGAAAGAGTGTTTCAGAACTGCTCAATCAAAAGTAAGTTTGAACTCTGTTAGTTGAATGCACAGTACTGTAAGTTGTTTCACAAATAGCTTCTTTGTAGTTTTTATTTCAACATATACCTTTTTCAACTATAGGCCTCTTAGCGCCCTGAATGTTCACTATCATTTTCTGCAGAAAGAGTGTTTCATAACTGCTCAATATAAACTAAGGTTCAACTCTGTTAGTTGAATGCACAGAACAGTAAGAAGTTTCACAGATTGCGTCTGTGTAGTTTTTATTTGAACATATTCATTTTTCCGCTATAGGCCTCTTAGCGCCCTGAATGTTCACTTGCATTTTCTACAGAAAGAGTGTTTCAGAACTGCTCAATAACAACTAAGGTTCAACCCTGTTAGTTGAATAGACAGAACAGTAAGAAGTTTCACAGATTGCTTCTGTGTGGTTTTTATTTGAAGATATTCCTTTTCCCACTATAGGCCTCTCAGCGCCCTGAATGTCCACTTGCATTTTCTACAGAAAGAGTGTTTCAGAACTGCTCAATAATAACTAAGGTTCAAATCTGTTAGTTGAATGCACAGAACAGTAAATAGTTTCGTGGATTGCTTCTGTGCAGTTTTTATTTGAAGATATTCCTTTTCCCACTATAGGCCTCTTAGCTCCCTGAATGTCCAATTGCATTTTCTATGGAAAGGGTGTTTCAGAAGTGCTCAAACAAAAGTCAGGTTCAACTCTCTTAGATGAATGCAAAGAACAGAAAGAAGTTTCACAGAATAATTCTGTGTAGTTTGTATTTGAAGGTATTAATTTTTCCGCTATAGGCCATTTAGCGCTCCGAAGGTCCACTTGCATTTTCTACAGAAAGAGTGTTTCAGAACTTCTCAATCAAAAGTAAGGTTCAACTCCGTTAGTTGAATGCACAGAACAGAGAGAAGTTTCACAGATAGCTTCTGTGTAGTTTTTATGTGAACATTTTCCTTTTTCCACTATAATCCTCTTAGCGCCCTGAATGTCAACTTGTATTTTCTACAGAAAGAGAGTTTCAGAACTGCTCAATCTAAACTGAGGTTCAACACTGTTAGTTGAATGCACAGAACAGTAAGAAGTTTCACAGATTTCTTCTGTGCAGTTTTTATTTGAAAATATTCCTTTTCCACTATAGGCCTCTTAGCGCCCTGAATGTCCAATTGCATTTTCTACAGAAAGAGTGTTTCAGAACTGCTCAATCAAAGGAAGGTTAAATTCTGTTAGTTGAATGCACAGAACAGAAAGAAGTTTCACAGAATTCTTCTGTGTAGTTTTTATTTGAAGATATTACTTTTTCCGCTATAGGCCTCATAGCGCTCCGAAATTCCACTTGCATTTTCTACAGAAAGAGTGTTTCAGAACTTCTCAATCAAAAGTAAGGTTCAACTCCGTTAGTTGAATGCACAGAACAGAAATAAGTTTCACAGAATGCTTCTGTGTAGTTTTTATTTGAAGATATTACTTTTTCCGCTATAGGCCTCTTAGCGCTCCGAATGTCCACATGCATTTTCTACAGAAAGAGTGTTTCAGAACTGCTCAATCAAAAGTAAGGTTCAACTCTGTTAGTAGAATGCACAGAACAGAAAGAAGTTTCACAGATTGCTTCTGTGTCGTTTTTGTTTGAAGATATTCCCTTTTCTACTATGGGCCTCTTAGCACCATGAATGTTCACTTGCATTTTCTACAGAAAGGGTGTTTCAGAACTGCTGAATCAAAACTGAGGTTCAAATCCGTTAGTTGAATGCACAGAACAGAAAGTAGTTTCACAGATTGCTTCTTTGTAGGTTTTGTTTGAAGATATTCCCTTTTCCACTATAGGTCGCTTAGCGCCATGAATGTCCACTTGCATTTTCTACAGAAAGAGTGTTTCAGAACTGTTCAATCAAAATTAAGGTTCAACTGTGTTAGTTTAAAGAACAGAACAATAAGGAGTTTCACAGATTGCTTCTGTGTAGTTTTTATTTGAAGGTATTACTTTTTCCACCATAGGGCTCTAAGCGCCCTGAATGTCCACTTGCATTTTCTACAGAAAGGGTGTTTCAGAACTGTTCAATCAAAAGTAAGGTTGAACTCTGTTAGTTGAATGCACAGAACTGTAAGAAGTTTCACAGATTGCTTCTTTGCAGTTTTTAATTGAACATATATGTTTTTCAACTATAGGCCTCTTAGCGCCCTGAATATTCACTTGCATTTTCAGCAGAAAGAGTGTTTCATAACTGCTCAATATAAACTAAAGTTCAACTCTGTTAGTTGAATGCACAGAACAGTAAGAAGTTTCACAGATTGCTTCTGTGTAGTTTTTATTTGAACATATTCATTTTTGCGCTATAGGACTCTTAGCGCTCCGAAGGTCCACTTACATTTTTTACAGAAAGAGTGTATCAGAACTGCTCAATCAAAAGTAAGGTTCAACTCTGTTAGTTGAATGCACAGAACAGAAAGAAGTTTCACAGATTGCTTCTTTGTAGTCTTTGTTCGAAGATATTCCCTTTTCCACTATAGGCCTGTTAGTGCCATATATGTCCACTTGCATTTTCTACAGAAAGGGTGTTTCAGAACTGTTCAATCAAAATTAAGGTTCAACTGTGTTAGTTTAAAGAACAGAACCATAAGTAGTTTCAGATATTGCTTCTGTGTATTTTTTATTTGAAGGAATTCCTTTTTCCACCATAGGCCTCTTATCGCCCTGAATGTCCACTTGCATTTTCTACAGAAAGGGTGTTTCAGAACTGCTCAATCAAAAGTAAGGTTGAACTCTGTTAGTTGAATGCACAGAACTGTAAGATGTTTCACAGATAGCTTCTTTGTAGTTTTTATTTGAACATATACCTTTTTCAACTATAGGCCTCTTAGCGCCCTGAATGTTCACTTGCATTTTCTGCAGAAAGAGTGTTTCAGAACTGCTCAATAAAAACTACCGTTCAACTGTGTTAGTTGAATGCACAGAACAGTAAGAATTTTCGCAGATTGCTTCTGTGCAGTTTTTATTTGAAAATATTCCTTTTTCCACTATAGGCCTCTTAGCGCCCTGAATGTTCACTTGCATTTTCTGCAGAAAGAGTGTTTCAGAACTGCTAAATAAAAACTACCGTTCAACTGTGTTAGTTGAATGCACAGAACAGTAAGAATTTTCGCAGATTGCTTCTGTGCAGTTTTTATTTGAAAATATTCCTTTTTCCACTATAGGCCTCTTAGCTCCCTGAATGTCCAATTGCATTTTCTATAGAAAGGGTGTTTCAGAAGTGCTCAATCAAAGGTAAGGTTCATCTCACTTAGATGAATGCAAGGAAAAGAAAGTAATTTCACAGAATACTTCTGTGTAGTTTGTATTTGAAGGTATTAATTTTTCCGCTATAGGCCTCTTAGCGCTCCGAAATTCCACTTGCATTTTCTACAGAAAGAGTGTTTCAGAACTTCTCAATCAAAAGTAAGGTTCAACTTCGTTAGTTGAATGCACAGAACAGAGAGAAGTTTCACAGATAGCTTCTGTGTAGTTTTTATGTGAACTTTTTCCTTTTTCCACTATAGTCCTCTTAGCCCCCAGAATGTCAAATTGTATTTTCTACAGAAAGAGTGTTTCACAACTGCTCAATCAAAACTGACGTTCAACACTGTTAGCTGAATGCACAGAACAGAAAGAAGTTTCACAGAATGCTTCTGTGTAGTTTTTATTTGAAGATATTCCTTTTTCCGCTATAGGCCTCTTAGCGCTCCGAAGGTCCACTTGCATTTTCTACAGAAAGAGTGTTTCAGAACTGCTCAATCAAAAGTAAGGTTCAACTCTGTTAGTTGAATGCACAGAACAGAAAGAAGTTGCACAGATTGCTTCTTTGTAGTTTTTATTTGAAGGTATTCCCTCTTCCGCTATAGGCCTCTTAGCGCCATGAATGTCCACTTGCATTTTTTACAGAAAGAGTGTTTCAGAACTGTTCAATCAAAATTAAGGTTCAACTGTGTTAATTTAAAGAACAGAACCGTAAGATGTTTCACAGATTGCTTCTGTGTAGTTTTTATTTCAATTCAATTTTTTATTCAATTCAAGACTACCCTTCCTAGTTGGTACCTGTAGATGTAATGCATCTCCTAAGGTATTACTCTAGGCTCCATCGGACAGAACAACTACCTGGAGGTAGGTTGTGGAGCCTCCGGACTCCACGACACATTTCACAGTGCTGTTTACTCCAAAACACTGGCCTAATTGAACTAATGTAGCTATTGGGTAAGACGAGAAGTAATACACGAACATTCTTAAAGTCTGTTCTCTTTTGCCTTGTGACCTTAAACATTGGAAAGACCAAGATGAACACTATTGAATGGAATTGTGTTTCCATCGTCATAACTAATCTGAAAGCCTAAGTTTTACCTCTTTCACTGCACATCCAATCTATTTTATGGGCAGAAGAGCACAATGGGCTCAGTTATCCAGGCTTTAGGAGTTATTTTAATTTTTAAAGAACAATAGACACAAGTAAAAGTACATACATAAAGTAGGTATTTTATATTTAATTTTTATTTTCATATGCATGAAAAGGGTGTTCCAAAAAAAGATTACAGAAGTCCATGGCATGTCTTTCTGGTTAATGTTACTTTATTTTTTGGTTCATCTACCATACTGCTTACAAGTTACTTGTTTTTTTTTCATGGAAAATTTTTTTTAAATGAACTGATTTTACTTTTCATCAGCACAGTTGTTGACTAATACCAAAGTTAGTTAGAAGGTTATGATTTTTATATTTATAGAATGGCAGGGGCAGCATTTAGATAATACATCATTGTAACTTGGCATTTATGAAATATTAGTTTTCCATAAACATCAACTCAGAGAGGAAGGTTATATTTTTTTAAATTATAATAACATTTTGAAAACCATCTGTCCTTGAAAATGTTACTAAAATATATATTGGAACTGGTGTTTTAGATGCCAGTCCTTCCTGAAGAGTGTTTTGAGATTTTTTTCAAATACTGCCTCAGTTCTATATAAAATGGTAAAAATTCTGCCTTGTAAAATGACTACTGGATGTAGGTAAGAAGTAGTTAAGGAAATATTACATAAAAATAGATTTGCAAAGGTAATTTACTGAAGGATTGTTTACACTTTGATGAGTGGATCTGGATATTTTGATACTAAGTGAAAGTGGTTCCACTGGAATTAGAAGGGAACAGAGATCTGCAAGCAGGAGTGAAAAGAATGTATGTAAGCCGGGCACGGTGGCTCATGCCTGACCTCAGGTGAGCCGCCCACCTCAGCCTCCCAAAGTGCTGGGATGACACGCTTGTTAAGTGGTACTCTAATCAGTAACCTAAATCTCAAAAGAGATTCATTATGTACACAAAATTAATCTTGTGTAATCAAGTGTATAAGTAAAATTAATTGAAGAAATCAAAAAACGCATGGTGGCTGACACCTGTAATCTCAGTGCTTTCGGAAGTCTAGGTGGTAGGATCCCTTGACCTAAGGAGGCTGAGACCAGTCAAGCAACACGGTGGGACCCATCTCTGTAAAAAAATTAGCCGGGGATGGTGGTGCGTGCCTGTAGTCCGAGCTACCTGAGAGGCCGAGGCAAAGTATCGCTTGAGCCTAGGAGTTGGAGTCTGCAGTGAGCTATGATCACACCACTGACTCCAGCCAGAGCAACAGAGGGAGACAATGAGAACACATGGACACAGGAAGGGGAACATCACACTCTGGGGACTGCTGTGGGGTGGGGAGAGGGGGCAGGGACAGCATTAGGAGATACACCTAATGCTAAATGACGAGTTAATGGGTGCAGCACACCAACATGGCACATGGATACATATGTAACTAACCTGCACGTTGTGCACATGTACCCCAAAACTCAAAGTATAATAATAATAATAAATCACAACACACTTGTAATTCCAAATCCAGATATATAAACCATAGGAATACTTATATAAACACACGTTATACACACATATAGTATATGTATGATAAAATATACTTGTATGTTCAACTTGGGAAAGGTTGATGATTTTAGAAACAAACTAATAATTCTATTGCCTTGTGCTCTAATGATTTTCAATTTGAAGATGTATTTGGGATCAAATACATGAGGCTCCATATACAAGACATCTTTCTTTCCCCTCTTCTCAGCATCATGTTTTGGCTGATTATTGGACTACAACTGGGAGATCTAGAAGTAGATCTGCTTAGTGTTTACTTGTTCAGAGCACAGGCTTTGAAATCGTCCTGTTTTGCCTCAGTCTCCACAATGGTACCTACTAACCTCATGACTAGGGGATCGTGTAGCATTTCTCTAAGCCTTGTTTTCTTAGCTGTGAAGTGGTAAATTTTGGAAGTGCTTTGTTCATAGGATTTCTGTGAAAACTGAATTGGGTAAAGGATGTAAGGCATTTAGCACAGTAAAATAACCTGGATTACAGTAACTTTTCAAGGAGTGTTTATTAGTACTTAAACTGTCATTGTCATCAAAATTCTGTTTTTACATATGAACTTAGAAATGTCATTGTAACCTTCTCAACTCAGTTGGTCATTTAAAATGGAGAGGTTGAGTTAGGTGTTTCTTAAATTTCTCTTTAGCTCTGATACTATGAGTCTGACGTTAAGTAATGCAAAGTTGGTAATTAAATCTTCCCCTTTCGTGATGTAGGAGAAAGGCATGAAAAACTTCTGGGTGACTGGATTCCCTTGCAAGTTTATTAGAATTGTAATTACGTAGCATTTTGAATAAAGCGTTCATTCTGGAAATCATTAAGTTTACTTTTCTTAACTCCGTATTTTGTCAACTGTGGAAAAATTGGGATTTAGAAATAACCTCTGATTTAAAATTCCACCTACTAATCATTTAAATTGCAGTCTTGTAATTTCCTAACTTTGGTCTTGAAGGTGTTTATCATTCTTACGCGTTATTATACTGTATTATATATTTATACAACATAAAATGTATAGTTTTAACTATTGCACATGTTTACATATGAAAGGTGTAGTTTTGAACTTATCATTATTAAATTTGCTAGTTTTGCTTCACTATTCATTTTGGACACTTATCCATATTAGTACATGCAACTCAAGTTTATTCTTTGGCGCTACTGTATATCATTCAAATGTATGAATAAATAACCTTGCTTTGGTGGACATTTAAGTATTTTCATGTATCAGTGTGAAAAGCAGTTTCCAAATGAACAGTCAAATATACATTGTCATATATGTGTATAATATTTGTATATATGAAGGTTCCTGTGGGTCATATATCTGAAATCAAAATTACAAGTGTTTTGTACCTTCTAGAATTAATTTTACTCTCAATTTTAAGTAAACAAGATTAGTTTTTGCACATGATGCATCTCTTTATTCAGTTAAAATTACTGACATAATTAGAATACCACTTAAAACTTGAGAATATTTTCAAGGGTATTTATGCGAAACTTATATAAATGTGTTGAAAAGTCCTTTTGTATATATGTAGAGATTACATGGTATGTTAAATTCATCAATTTGCCTAAATATCAAGTTATACTTAAGTAGTGTCCATACACCATGCTTTTGCTTGACTGAACTCCAATATGTATATCGGGAGTACTTTTTAACATTCATAGGTTAAGTGGCCTGTTTTGGAAAATGATATTAAAAATGTAATTCAGATGAATGCTTAAAGATTAAAGATGAATGAGCTTTCATATTAATCATCAATATGACAACCCTAAAGGGAAGCATGATTTTCAAATGTACCTCCTTGTAGGCAGGATAATTCAGAAATGCACAATGCATATTAGATATGGGATTTGAGTCATAGGGTATTTCTCTAAGAATGTCATTTATTGTACTTTCACATCCACCCCACTGAATATGCAGAGTTTAAGATGCAATGGCCAGAAGACATGAGCGTGTCACTAGAAGGATGTGGACGTGGGCTCCGGGGCTGTTGATGATGACGGTGGTCTTTTGGGGTCATCTGGGGAATGGACAAGGCCAAGGTAAGTGCAAGGATTTTCTAATTCTTTGCGAGTTGGATGCGAATTTCGCTTTGTGATGAAATTATGTTGAGTCTTTGGTTTGATGTTTAAGCAATTTGTTACAATCTTCCGTCAGGTTTTTGTTACAGGGTATTGTAATATCTCTGCACCAGTTAAATTGAAATAGAATTAGGTGTGAGTAAATGCATCAAAATTGAAGCCATCTTTCTGAAATTGGCTTTTCTCTGTTGTAATTGATATGTATATATTGTATATAGATATTATGCGTTTTCTTTGTATTTTATATATATATGTGAGGTATTACGAGGCCATATATATGCGTGTGTCTCTGTTGTAATTGATGATATGTATATATATGTGAGGTATTACGAGGCCATATATATGCGTGTGTCTCTGTTGTAATTGATGATATGTATATATATGTGAGGTATTACGAGGCCATATATATGCGTGTGTCTCTGTTGTAATTGGTGATATGTATATATATGTGAGGTATTACGAGGCCATATATAGGCGTGTGTCTCTGTTGTAATTGGTGTTATGTATATATATGTGAGGTATTACGAGGCCATATATATGCGTGTGTCTCTGTTGTAATTGGTGATATGTATATATATGTGAGGTATTATGAGGCCATATATATGCGTGTGTCTCTGTTGTAATTGGTGATATGTATATATATGTGAGGTATTACGAGGCCATATATATGCGTGTGTGTGTGTTTTGGGTGGGTGGGTGTGCCTGTGTGTTTGTGTGTGTGGTATTTCACAGGAACACGTAGCATATAAAGTTGTTGTGATTTTGAAGAAAAGTTTTTGGATGTTTGTCTCTTTAGGGTTTTTATGTTTTTGGATGTTTGTCTCTTTAGGGTTTTTATGTTTTTGGATGTTTGTTCCTTTAGGGTTTTTATGTTTTACATTTTAAAATTTCAAGAACCTATTCTTAAAGGATGTGATGTTCTTTAGAAATTAAATGAAAAATGTGACGTTTCTCGTTCTTCTGCCAAGTGTATTTAGGGGAAATTAATGATAGAGTGGAGCTGCAAGGTTGTGGCATCCTGAAATGTCTGTTGGAGAGTAGAAAAGGGCCATAGATTTTGTAATAAGGCTTTCAATACTGATTTGATCAATAGCTGTATGGAGTGGTTTGTGCCAAATCTAGTATCTGTGAATGTATTTTGTGATAAGCATTGTATTATTTTTGGAGATGTGTTGCCTGCTCAGATACAAATTGCAATTCTGTATTTTATGTGATAAAACATCCTGACACCCCTGAAATTTTCTTTTCCTTTCGGGGCAAGTCTATTTGGCATTGATTTTCTGCATTTTCAAGGCTTGAAATGAAATCTGTGAGCAGGAAGTTTACAGAGTTATTTCAAGGGATAGGTATATTTCTCCAGATAAAATTGAAAGTGTGCAGTGTTATTATACAATTGTGATGAAGTTGAGCTTTGCTAGTTTGAAGTATCTAATAAAGTTTAACACTTTTTAAAAGACCCTTCAAAAAGAGCAGTTTTCTTGCCATATGTAATATTGTTCAATGAAGTTTTGAAATGAAATAGATATTTTTCAAAACCACAAATGCATCTGTGCCTTTGTATATGAACAGTTGTATATACATGTAAGCAGATAATACATTTTGTTAATTAAGATCAGCTTTGATTTTAATTTTTCTTTCCTGTCATTCAGAATTTGTATTTGCATCTAATAGAATTCTCATTTTTCTTTTTTGTGATAAAACTAATGTAAAATATATTCAATACACATGGTAGTTTTTTTCACCAAAGGTCTAGAACAAGAATATGTAGACAGTAGCTACGTTGGATTTCTGTGGCTATTAAGAGTTGTCTATTTCTCTGGTAATGTGTAGAATTACTAAAATGCAGCATGACAACTGTTTCTCTGTAATAGTGATCCAACATGACATGTAGTATTACACAGGGTTGCTAAAACCTTCCTCTGACCATCATTTCCAGTAATTGTGGCTTGTTTTAGATGAGGAATAGGTTATTAGATATTTAAAATATTTGAGAAAAATAGGTATCTTCTCTCTTATTTACCCAAACCCTTTTATTTACTCAATATTGATGGCTCAAGTATTCTATCTTTCACTAGGGACCATCATTTATTATAAAATGGCCTGAAATCAATTCCAAGTCTGGCTGTAGTGAAGCTTCTAGTGGGAAATGCAAGTTAAGTAATTTGTTTTCTTTCTAAAAGGATAAATTAAAATAGACAATGATTCAAACAACAAAACAACTTAATAGAAAACATAATGGAATGCTTTGATATTATGATTCAGGGAATTTTGCTTCCTTAGTGGTAGCTAGATTGAGTGATGGAGATTGCTGAGGTATAATGAGCAAATCTTATAATTGCAAGTATAACCCAAGCTGCATATCATCATTTAGCTCAATAGGCCTCATTAAATCTTAAATTTTACCTTTTAACTTTTATGCAATTAAGCAGAATTTAAAAATTAAAGTTTTAAAAATTAAAGTTTTTATTACTAAGTATCTTTTAAAATACAAATCTCACAGCTCCTTATTGTCAAGAAAAGAACACATGAAAATTTATAAATAAGGTTTTCTCTCTATTAAGTTTACAGTCTTGCATTAAATATTGGTTATTGGGACCCACCATGTCCAAGATTCTGATTAAGTATCAATGAAGTATGACTCTTGCAGCAAATATGCATGCAAATGTTATAAGATTATTTTCACATTATTTCACATAATTTCTTAAACATAATAGGATAAGTAAATTATACTTTCTACACAAGCTCTTCATATTTATGAATAGACCATGTTCTAAATGTTTCAGTCATTGGGGAATCCCAGTGTCATATTTATGAATGGACCATGTTCTAAATGTTTCAGTCATTGGGAAATCCCAATGTCATATTTATGAATGGACCATGTTCTAAATGTTTCAGTCATTGGGGAATCCCAATGTCATATTTACGAATGGACCATGTTCTAAATGTTTCAGTCATTGGGGAATCCCAATGTCATATTTACGAATGGACCATGTTCTAAATGTTTCAGTCATTGGGGAATCCCAATGTCATATTTACGAATGGACCATGTTCTAAATGTTTCAGTCATTGGGGAATCCCAATGTCATATTTACGAATGGACCATGTTCTAAATGTTTCAGTCATTGGGGAATCCCAATGTCATATTTACGAATGGACCATGTTCTAATGTTTCAGTCATTGGGGAATCCCAATGTCATATTTACGAATGGACCATGTTCTAATGTTTCAGTCATTGGGGAATCCCAGTGTCGTATTTATGAATGGACCATGTTCTAAATGTTTCAGTCATTGGGGAATCCCAATGTCATATTTACGAATGGACCATGTTCTAAATGTTTCAGTCATTGGGGAATCCCAGTGTCGTATTTACGAATGGACCATGTTCTAAATGTTTCAGTCATTGGGGAATCCCAGTGTCGTATTGATGAATGGACCATGTTCTAAATGTTTCAGTCATTGGGGAATCCCAGTGTCGTATTTATGAATGGACCATGTTCTAAATGTTTCAGTCATTGGGGAATCTTCCTAGAGAAACCGTGTGAGAAATTGTAGCTAAGCTCAAAATCAGAAGACAAAAATCGATTTAACGAGGAATGTAGATTAATGTCATAGTATTATCGCGACTGTGTGCAACCACTACTTATAAACAATGATATAAGAAATGAAGTCTGAAATCTGAATTCTAAATAGGAATGTAGGGCCATTATCCCTCTGGGACCCTTAGGGTCAAAATAAGAGAAAAGGGATGAATGGTGGGTTGGAAGTAAGTCAGTGATCCTTGTCAATTTTTTGTATCTGTCAAGAAAAGCATCTGCTTGAGGACATCCATTTTCCTACTTCTGAGTTACAGAATAATAGGTACTTATCCTGAATGTGACATTCCCTGACGTGGACTCTGTGTCTTTGCTGCTTAGGTGGTGTGTGCATGAGAAAGTGCTTAACATCTGAAAACGGAGACAATCCTTAGAGAAAGAGATATATGAATTTTAAAAGGAAATATACCTACGATGGAAATAAAACAAATAGCATAAATATCTAGCTGTATTTTGTCTTTTTGGTAACTATTACAATATATACATTTTCAAGCAACTAAGTTCAGCACTGACTTTGGGAGAATCTAGATAAAACTGAAATGACATATAATAAGCATTGGTGTAATTAATAGCACAGCGGGCAGAACCATGGGGGTATTTCCTGAGGAAGAGGGACTATAGAGAGGCAAAAGAAAACCCAGCTCATTCTGGGGAGTGCCAGGAGCAGTTATTATATTCAGAACTGAGAAGTTATTTCTAACTCAGCAACCCATAGTTCTGGCTGAAGTGCAGTGGTGCAATCATAGCTCATTCACAGCCCCAAACTCCTGGGTTCATATGGTCCTCTCATCTCAGCCTTCTGGTAGCTATGACCACAGGTGTGCACTACTTTGTCCAGCCAGTTTATTTTATATTTTACTTTCATTTCATTTGTAAAGACTGGGTCTTGCTACGTTGCCCAGGCAGGTCACAAACTCCTATCTTCAAGCAGTCCTCTAACCTAGGCCTCCCAAAGTACTGAGATTACAGGCATGAGCCATTGCACCTGGCTCAAAAATATTTCTGTCTTAGTGGCTTTAACAAAGAAGTGCCATTTTGGGGATATACACAATGGTGTGCTGTTTGGGAGTGACACAAAAATAATTATAAGAAGAATGGAACGAATATGTCAGTATGTTTTCAAAAGCAAGTTAGCCCAAGTTTTTAAACAAGCATAATTTTAGAGTTTTTGTAACTAACTTAGGGTTTAAATGTAGCAAAAATTTTAAACATTATCATGAATACACAGAAAATTTTAATCAATTTGGTTTCCACGATGAATTTACATGCTTAAATTCCTAATTCAATTTGCTGCTAGATATGAGAAAGTTTGAAATTTTGAAGAAGCAAGTGATGCTTACAAATGTAGCAAACTTAAATTTTGAGGACAATTTAATTTAACTTCCATTTTTATGACCAGATTTTGGGTCAGCTGTTAAGCATTCAAAAACTAAAATCTGATAATATCTGGCAATTCCAATTTTGAGTTTTATTGATCTTCACCATGAAATAATATATAAGGTAAGGGGCAAAATTTTGGAAAAGCAGATCACTTTGTTGTCCTATTTAGCAGGTTCTCAAATTATGCCATCTTGGAATCATTACAAGTAATTATATGAAGACAATATCTTGTGTTTTGTATTTCATTGTTACACATCCAATTGTTCTCTAGAGATATCAGAGAAAACCCACTCAAGAAGGGAAGGTTAGATAAACAGCCCTCTCTCTCTCTCTCTGTCTGTCTTTGCCTCCATTTGGTTCCTTATGTTCATTTCTCAGTGCATTTCAAAGTTACTTTTATTGTTCCCTTCATTTTCTCTTTCATTCCAGAAGTTTAAGTGATTGCATAATTCTTTTGACAGCTGAAGGTAGTATCCGACTTTGAATTAAAGGTTTACAGCTACATCTTTTCAATTAGAAAATCTCAGATCATGTGATCTATGAGTTTTAACATCTTAGGATCGCGACCAGTAAGGAATAATCACTTTGAAAAACCTTGATGCTACCTAGAGTTTGTGTTTTGTGAGGTTGCTTGGTAAATTATTTTCATTTGATAATTGAATATTGCTTCAAGAGAGGTGAGCTCAGACATTTGGCAATGAATATTGAATGTGTATTCCAAGAGACATGACCTTAAAATATCATCAAGCTAAGTAGTAGTGAAATTGAACTCTGCTGTATAATAGAAGTCAGTGTTTCTTACATCTTTGTGATATATAAATTTTTTACATTGTGGTAGATAATAATTTGTATGGGAACATTTAATTGAATTTAATTTATCCTATGGCAGAATTATGTTACATAGGTCATTTTAGTTTTTGATTTAAGCATCTTAAAATTATAAATGCAAATATTCAACACATAAAACCCACATGAATACACACTCCCAAACATTTGAAATCCTAACAGTCATTTCCAACAGCTTTTTCCTACAAAAGAAGTCAGCTATTCTTAGAGATGACATGCATTCCCATAGCTTGAGAGGTTCACACTATAAGGTAAACAGAGAAAGGATTACAGCAGTTTAAGAATACCAGCGGATTTACTTTAAAGACAATAGACTTTTGAATTACTTGTCTTCAAAATTTGGTTTCTTGAGAAAATTATCTGTGTAGATTAATCATGCATTTCAGATACTTTTCAGACATCTGAATGTTGTTTTCTTAAAAGTAGCCAGCAAGCCTTTTTATGCAGTCTGCATGGGAGATAGTAAGAGATGTGTATGCTGCATATCTGCTAGTAGAGATTTGTTTTTGAGTGCTTCCTTAAAAAATTATTTTTTTTGAAGAAAGGGATTTCTTTTTTATAATTTAGATTAGATGATTTTAAATGTTTTTAGGTTTTAACCTCTCTGATCATCAGGGTCATTGCCATGGAAAAAACGCAAGTTATAACATATTTCATTTTTATAAGGAAAGAAGTTGATAATTTAGACTTTTTTCTTTTACTAAATTGAATTACATCACTCAATATTTGGATGGCATTAATTCACAATAGTAACACAAAAATCTTACTATTCAACCTAATAAAGTATGATTTCCTTCACATTTAACTTAATTTGTTCTTTAAAACATCTCCTAATGAAGGTTTTCTCATCCTCTGAAGCTGAATTTATTTAGGAAAAAATATTTTAAACACCATCCTAAGTGATATAACTATTTTTATTGAGCTTTGATGTTCTATTTGAACATATTTGAAGGCTGTACAAGCACTCAATTTAGAATTAAGATTTTATTTGGAGATTTTGGTTGTATTTGAAATCTGTCATGGAATTAAACATGAAGAATACGTCAATTTACTAGATGTCATTGTCTATGACCCATTTTAGTCTTATCTTTCTGCCTATATGTAAAGAGGAATAGAAATAATTGGTATAAACAGGAAAAAAGAAGTAAAGTGGTAGGATCAGATGTGAGAAATATATAAGCTAAGATACTGTTTTTTTGTTTGTTTTTTGTTTTTGTGAGACACAGTCTTGCTCTGTTGCCCAGGCTGGAGTGCAGTGACACAGTCTTGGCTCACTGCGGCCTCCACCTCCCGGGCTCAATGGTTCTCCTGCCTCAGCCTCCCGCGTAGCTGGGATTACAGGTACGCATCACCACACTCGGCTAATTTTTGGATTTTTAGTAGAGACTAGGTTTGACCATGTTGGCTAGGCTAGTCTCAAACTCCTGACTTCAAGTGATCCGCCCACTTCAGCCTCCCAAAGTGCTGGGATTTCAAGTGTGAGCCACCAGGGCCAGCCTAAGCTAAGATATTCTAGAAGCTAATAATAGTAAAATATAATGTAAATTGTTTAAAATTAATCTGTCTATGAAATGTTTTCTAGGACTTTCCTGCCAGAAAAGTAGGAATAGAATGGCAGAAGGAACGAGGTTCCTTCTACAAGCAGGCACACATCCTATTTCACTTTATCCTGTGATCAGTCTCATAACCATCTCCTGGTGTGAAGTGCTAAAACTGTGCTTTAAGAATAACTTAAGTCCTTTATGTACAAACTAAAGTATGAGAGCCTGAACCTTGGAAACCAAGAGATTCCAAAAAGCCTTATGTGTGAGACTGGGTGCCACAGATTTTGGCAGAAATTACTGCTTATTCTTAATTCTTATTGTTCCTTTCTAACACTTCAACTTATAATGCCAATATCTACCTCAGCCTAAAGACAAGCTCTAGAATCACTTGTGTTACTTATTACATTTCTTTTAAAAAACTCATGAATTACACATGAATTTCAAAGTTGCCAACTGAGATTCTAAGGACTTAAAAAAACAACCTGGCCCCTTTCCATTATTAAGGCTGTACGCAGTCTTCATAGTGTTTGTCTTTAAGGGACGTGCCTCATCCATCAGCAACTTTTCTTCCTTAAATCATCATATCTTGCCTAAAGATGTTTTCTCAAAAGTTAGGAAACACTAAGATTTTCAGATTGTTATATCACATCTTAATCTACGTATCAACTTTAGCATTATCAAAGCATGAACTGTTCTGGGTTTTCATAGTTAATTATGTTTGTCATAATAACTGGGATGCAATTGTTTTTCTTATGATGATTTTGTACTTGCTTTTCTTATGGTAAATTCTGATGCTTGTTTGTAAGATCTTCCTCTCTTTTCTCCATCTGGTTATCTTCTTACCTTCTGTCCTTTAACTCAGATACCACCCACACTGTGTGTCTTTCTGGATTGCTTCTTACTTAACTGTTGCTTCTCATAGTTTACATACCTCCTCCTGTACCACACTATCGATATTTCTCAAGCTGCACTATATGCTGGGTTGTGTCTTTATTTATTTATAAGCTCCTTGATAATTCGGACTATATATTTGTATATTCAAAAAATACTTATGAAGTGTTTACTTTGGGTCAGGAATTATTGAGTGAAGGAAATTGACCAAAACTCTGCCATCATGAAGCTCGCAATCTAACTTAGGGAGACAGATAACAGACAATGAGCCACATAAATATGCAAAGTATCGTAAGTTAGATGGTGAAAAGTTATCCTGGATGGGGATCAGATAATTTTGAAAGGGTAATTTTTAACTGGGTAGTCAAGAAAGGCCGCACAGAGAAGATGGCAATTGGAAGAACAAGGTGGTGAGAACTGCTGAGTCTGGAGCAAACACACAATTTGGAGTAGTAGAAGATTCCAGAAGTGTCAGAATAGAGGCGAAGAAGTGGGAATTGTGTGGAGTCTTTTACTTCCTGTTGTAATGACCTTGGCTGTGCTTTGAAGTGAGGTGGAAAGTTGGTAGGGACCTTAGTTTTCTTTTTAATAATTCATTATGAATTTTGAACGGTCACTATTAAAGACTCAATAATTTTGCTTTATTACTCTTGCAATTGACTACAAAATAGTGTATTGAAGAAATGTTAAATTCTAATTTAAACTTATTGAAATAAGTTTTTATCTTTTTATATTTCTCATCACTGAATATCTCATTTTTAATTAGTTTGAAAGCATTGTAGGATAGTGAGCCAATGCAATTTAGCATGATGCATAACTTATTATTCATCAGATTTAGGTATTTAACTGAAGATGCTAATTAGGAAAGTAACTTGTTCTGTTGGATGATTTTGATAAAGCTACTTTCAAATGATTATCACATCCATTGACGTCATATTAAGTTGTGTTTCTGGAAGCCAAATTTAGGCAGGGGTAATGAGTTAATATCTCTAAGTGGATACCTTTTATCTCTACAGTCAAGGATACTTGAAAGTGGAAAAACATACTGGCTTCAAGTCTTGGGAACTAGGACTTACCGGAAATGTGTTTGTTTGTTTTCTTTCCTGGTGGAATTGTCTTCTCGGAGAGATGGTGCTTCCTTTTCAATAGGAAAAAATTGATCCTATGCTGCTTTACTTTAATGCTTTGCTTTTGTCAAAATAGTGTTTTCTTAGGAAAATTAACCTATCATAATATAATGAAAAGAGAAATACTGAAGACACAAAATGATGTCCATGTTAATATTGAGTAGGAAGCATCAAGGGACATGAGAAGAGGGAAGCGAAGAGAGGGAGAATAGAAATATATAGTGTAACAAAAATTACTAAAAAGGATTAGCATATACATGTAGTCAATAAGTCAATAAATGGCTGTTTATAGAAAGCCTACCAGGCACTAGGGGATATAGCAGTGAAGAAGGCAAAGACACAATTGGCTATACTGTAGTGAGGAGGCAAAGAGGACGAAGACATACAAATACCTAAACAAAGCAATGGTGTGAAGGGCTATAAGGTACACTACTACGAAGAAGATTACATGTGATAACATGGCTGAGTAAAACTGGCAAGTAGGAAGGCACTGATCTGGCTATAGGTATTTCAGAGCATTTTTCTCTCTGAGGAGGTAATATTTCATTTGAGAGTTGAGTGAAGACAAACAGGAAGGTACTTTGAAGATCTGGGGTGCTCTGAGCAGAAAGAAGGGCAGATATAAAGATTCTGTAATTTAAAAAGAGAGCTTGATAGTTTCTTACAAAGAAAAGAAGGCCGGTGTGGCTGGAATGTCCATGAAGGAAGAGAATGGAGAGAGATTACATGAGTGTTCTCAGGGACCAAATCTAGATCTTATATCAAAGTGTGAATATAAATTAACTACATTGAAAAGTGTATGATGGATGTGTGATACGATGAGGTTAGCTCTTAGGAGGGTGTACTATTGTGGAAGGGTACAGTAGTGAAGGAAGGGGGTTCATTAAGCTGACTATTGCACCTGTCCAGTTGAAGGATGATGGTGGTTGGGGTTATGAGTGTAGAAATAAAGTTGGAGAAAATCAGTTGAGATTGGCAGTTGATTTGAAGATGATTGAATTTACTGAGCGAGAATTATATCAAGGTATTTGGATATAGGGACACAGTTTCACAGATTGCTTCTGTGTAGTTTTTATTGAACACATTCATTTTTCCGCTATAGGCCCCTTATCGCGCTGAGTTTGCACTTGCATTTTCTACAGAAAGAGTTTTTCAGAACTGCTCAATCAAAGGTAAGGTTCAACTCTGTTAGTTGAATGCACAGAACAGAAAGAAGTTTCACAGAATGCTAATGTGTAGTTTTTATTTGAAGATATTACTTTTTCCGCTACAGGCCTCTTAGCGCTCCAAAGGTCCAGTTGCAATTTCTACAGAAAGAGTGTTTCAGATCTCCTCAATCAAAAGTATGTTTCAACTCTGTTAGTGGAATGCACAGAACAGAGATTAGTTTCACAGATAGCTTCTGTGTAGTTTTTATTTGAACATATTCCTTTTTCCACTATAGGCCTCTTAGCCCCGTGAATGTCCACTTGCATTTTCTACAGAAAGAGTGTTTCAGAACTGCTCAATCAAAAGTAAGGTTCAACTCTGTTAGTTGTATCCACAGAACAGAAAATAGTTTCACAGATACCTTCAGTGTAGTTTTTATTTGAAGATATTCCTTTTTCCACTATTGGCCTCTTACAGCCCTGAATGTCCACTTGCATTTTCTACAGAAAGAGTGTTTCAGAACTGCTCAATCAAAACTAAGGTTCAACTCTGTCAGTTGAAAGCACAGAACATTAAGAAGTTTCACAGATTGCTTCTGTGTAGTTTTTATTTGAAGATATTCCTTTTTCCACCTTAGGCCTCTTAGCGCCCTGAATGTCCACTTGCATTTTCTACAGAAAGAGTGTTTCAGAACTGCTCAATCAAAACTAAGGTTCAACTCTGTTAGTTGAATGCACAGAACAGAAAGAAGTTTCACAGAATGGTTCTGTGTAGTTTCTATTTGAAGATATTCCTTTTTCCACTAAAGGCCTCTTAGCGCCCTGAATGTCCACTTGCATTTTCTACAGAATGAGTGTTTCAGAACTGCTCAATCAAAAGTAAGGTTCAACTCTGTTAGTTGAATGCACAGAACAGAAAGAAGTTTCACAGAATGCTAATGTGTAGTTTTTATTTGAAGATATTCCTTTTTCCGCTACAGGCCTCTTAGCGCTCCAAAGGTCCAGTTGCAATTTCTACAGAAAGAGTGTTTCAGATCTCCTCAATCAAAAGTATGTTTCAACTCTGTTAGTGGAATGCACATAACAGAGATTAGTTTCACAGATAGCTTCTGTGTAGTTTTTATTTGAACATATTCCTTTTTCCACTATAGGCCTCTTAGCCCCCTGAATGTCCACTTGCATTTTCTACAGAAAGAGTGTTTCAGAACTGCTCAATCAAAACTAAGGTTCAACTCTGTTGTTGAATGCACAGAACAGAAAGAAGTTTCACAGATTGCTTCTGTGTATTTTTATTGAACATATTCTTTTTGCTTAGCCTCTAGCGCCTGAATTCCACTTGCATTTTCTACGAAGAGTGTTTCAGAACTCTCAATCAAATAAGTTCAACTTTTAGTTGAATGCACAGAAAGAAAGAAGTTCACAGAATGCTTTGTGTAGTTTTTATTTGAAGATATTCCTTTTTCCGCTATAGGCCTCTTAGCGCTCCGAATGTCCACTTGCATTTTCTACAAAAGAGTGTTTCAGAACTGCTCAATCAAAGTAAGGTTCAACTCTGTTAGTTGAATGCACAGAACAGAAAGAAGTTTCACAGAATGGTTCTGTGTAGTTTCTATTTGAAGATATTCCTTTTTCCGCTATAGGCCTCTTAGCGCTCCGAATGTCCACTTGCATTGTCTACAGAAAGACTGTTTCAGAACTGGTCAATCAAAAGTAAGGTTCAACTCTGTTAGTTGAATGCACAGAACAGAAAGAAGTTTCACTGATTGCTTCTGTGTACTTTTTATTTGAACATATACATTTTTAAGCTATAGGCCTCTTAGCGCCATGAATATCCACTTGCATTTTCTACAGAAGGAGTGTTTCAGAACTGCTCAATCAAATGTAAGGTTCAACTCTTTTAGTTGAATGCACAGAATAGAAAGAAGTTTCACAGAATGCTTTTGTGTAGTTTTTATTTGAAGATATTCCTTTTTCCGCTATAGGCCTCTTAGCGCTCCGAATGTCTACTAGCATTTTCTACAGAAAGAGTGTTTCAGAACTGCTCAATCAAATGTCAGGTTGTACTCTCTTAGTTGAATGCAAAGAACAGAAAGAAGTTTCACAGATTGCTTCTGTGTAGTTTTTATATGAACATATTCGTTTTTCCGCTATAGGCCTCATAGCGCCATGAATGTCCACTTGCATTTTCTACAGAAAGAGTGTTTCAGAACTGCTCAATCAAAACTAACGTTCAACTCTGTTAGTTGAATGCACAGAACAGAAAGATGTTTCACAGAATGCTTCTGTGTAGTTTTTATTTGAAGATATTCCTATTTCCGCTATAGGCCTATTAGCGCTCCGTATGTCCACACGCATTTACTACAGCAAGAGTGTTTCAGAACTGTTCAATCAAAACAAAGGTTCAACTGTGTTATTTGAAAGCACAGAATTGTAAGATGTTTCACAGATTGCTTCTGTGTAGTTTTTATTTGAAGATATTCCTTTTTCCGCTAAAGGCCTCTTAGCGCTCCAAGGGTCCACTTGCATTTTCTACAGAAAGAGTGTTTCAGAGCTGCTCAATAAAAAGTAAGGTTCAAATCTGTTAGTTGAATGCACAGAACAGAGAGTAGTTTCACGGGTTACTTCTGTGTAGTTTTTATTTGAACGTATTCCTTTTTCCACTATAGGCCTCTTAGCGCCCTGAATGTCCACTTGCATTTTCTACACAAAGAGTGTTTCAGAACTGCTCAATCAAAAGTAACATTCAATTCCGTTATTTGAATGCACAGAACAGAACGAAGTTTCACAGAATGCTTCTGTGTAGTTTTTATTTGAAGATATTCCTTTTTCCGCTATAGGCCTCTTAGCGCTCCGAATGTCCAATTGCATTTTCTACAGAAAGAGTGTTTCAGAACTACTCAATCAAAACGAAGGTTCAACTCTGTTAGTTGAATGCACAGAACAGAAAGAAGTTTCACATGTTGCTTCTGTGTAGTTTTTATTTGAACATATTCATTTTTCCACTATAGGCCTCTTAGCGCCCTGAATGTCCACTTGCATTTTCTACAGAAAGAGTGTTTCAGAACTGCTCAATCAAAACTAAGGTTCAACTCTGTTAGTTGAATGCACAGAACAGTAAGAAGTTTCACAGATGCTTCTGTGTAGTTTTTATTTGAAATATTCCTTTTTCCACTATAGGCCTCTTAGCGCCCTGAATGTCCACTTGCATTTTCTACAGAAAGAGTGTTTCAGAACTGCTCAATCAAAAGTAAGGTTCAACTCTGTTAGTTGAATGCACAGAACAGAAAGAAGTTTCACAGATTGCTTCTGTGTAGTTTTTTTGAAGATATTCCTTTTTCCACTATAGCCTCTTAGGCCTGAATGTCCACTTCATTTTCTACAGAAAGAGTGTTTCAGACTGCTCAATAAAAGTAAGGTTCAACTCTGTTAGTTGAATGCACAGAACAGTAAGAATTTCACAGATTGCTTCTCTGTAGTTTTTATTTGAAGATATTCCTTTTTCCACTATAGGCCTCTTAGCGCCCTGAATGTCCACTTGCATTTTCTACAGAAAGAGTGTTTCAGAACTGCTCAATCAAAAGTAAGGTTCAACTCTGTTAGTTGAATGCACAGAAGAGAAAGGAAATTCACAGATTGCTTCTGTGTAGTTTTTATTTGAACATATTCGTTTTTCCACTAAGGCCTCTTAGCGCCCTGAATGTCCACTTGCATTTTCTACAGAAAGAGTGTTTCAGAACTGCTGAATTAAATGTAAGATTCAAATCTCTTAGTTGAATGCACAGAATAGAAGGAAGTTTCACAGAATGCTTCTGTGTAGTTTTTATTTGAAGATATTCCTTTTTCCGCTATAGGCCTCTTAGCGCTCCGAATGTCCAGTTGCATTTTCTACAGAAAGACTGTTTCAGAACTATTCAATCTAAAGTAAGGTTCAACTCCGTTAGTTGAATGCACAGAACAGAAATAGTTTCACAGATTGCTTCTTGTAGTTTTTATTTGAACATATTCATTTTTCCACTATAGGCTTCTTAGCGCCCTGAATTTCCACTTGCATTTTCTACAGAAAGAGTGTTTCAGAACTGCTCAATCAAAACTAAGGTTCAACTCTGTTAGTTGAATGCACAGAACAGTAAGAAGTTTCAGAGATTGCTTCTGTGTAGTTTTTATTTGAGGATATTCCTTTTTCCACTATAGGCCTCTTAGCGCCCTTAAGTCCACTTGCATTTTCCACAGAAAGAGTGTTTCAGAACTGCTCAATCAAAAGTAAGGTTCAATTCTGTTAGTTGAATGAACAGAACAGAAAGAAGTTTCACAGAATGCTTCTGTGTAGTTTTTATTTGAAGATATTACTTTTTCCGCTACAGGCCTCTCAGCGCTCCGAATGTCAACTTGCGTTTTCTACAGAAAGAGTGTTTCATAACTGCTCAATCAAAAGTAGGGTTCTACTCTCTTAGTTGAATGCACAGAACAGAAAGAAGTTTCACAGATTGCTTCTATGTAGTTTTTATTTGAACATATTCCTTTTTCCACTATAGCCCTCTTAGCGCCCTGAATGTCCACATGCATTTTCTACAGAAAGAGTTTTACAGAACTGCTCAATCAAAAGTAAGATTCAATCTGTTAGTTGAATGCACAGAACAGAAAGAATTTCACAGAATGCTTCTGTGTAGTTTTATTTGAAGATATCCTTTTTCCGCTAAAGGCCTCTTAGCGCTCCAAAGTCCCTTCATTTCTAAGAAAGAGTGTTCAGAGCTGCTCAATAAAAAGTAAGGTTCAATCTGTTTGTTGAATGCACAGACAGAAAGAGTTTCACAGATAGCTTCTATGTAGTTTTTATTGAACATGTTACTTTTTCCACTATTGGCCTCTAGAGCCCTGAATATCCACTTGCATTTTCTACAGAAATATGTTTCAGAACTGCTCAATCAAAACTAAGGTTCAACTGTGTTAGTTGAAGCCCAGAATGTCAGAAGTTTAACAGATTGCTTCTGTGCAGTTTTTATTTGAAGATATTCCTTTTTCCACCATAGGCCTCTTAGCGCCCTCAATGTCCACTTGCATTTTCTACGAAAGAGTGTTCAGAACCGCTCATCAAAAGTAAGTTCAAATCTGTTAGCCGAATGCACAGAACAGAAAGAAGTTCACTAAATCTTCTGTGTAGTTTTTATTTGAAGATATTCCTTTTTCCGCTATAGGCCTCTTAGCGCTCCGAATGTCCACATGCATTTTCTACAGAAAGAGCGTTTCAGAACTGTTCAATCAAAAGTAAGTTCAACTGTGTTAGTTGAAAGCACAGAACTGTAAGAAGTTTCACAGATTCATTCTGTGTAGTTTTTATTTGAAGATATTCCTTTTTCCACTGTAGGCCACTTAGCTCCATGAATGTCCACTTGCATTTTCTACAGAAAGAGTGTTTCAGAACTGCTCAAGAAAATTAAGGTTCACCTGTGTTAGTTGAAAGAAGAGAACAGTAAGAAGTTTCACAGATTGCTTCTGTGTAGTTTTTATTTGAACATATTCCTTTTTCCGCGATAGTCGTCTTAGCGCTCCGAATGTCCACTTGCATTTTCTACAGAAAGAGTCTTTCAGAACTGTTCAATCAAAGTAAGTTCAACGCTGTTAGTTGAATGCACAGAACAGGAAAAAGTTTAACAGATTGCTTCTGTGCAGTTTTTATTTGAACATATTCCTTTTTCCACTGTAGGCCTCTTAGCGCCCTGAATGTCCACTTGCATTTTATACAAAAAGAGTGTTTCAGAACTGCTCAATCAAACTAACGTTCAACTCTGTTAGATGAATGCACAGAACAGAAGGAAGTTTCACAGAATGCTTCCGTGTAGTTTTTCTTTGAAGATATTCCTTTTTCCACTACAGGCCTCTTAGCGCCATGAACCTAAACATGCATTTTCTACAGAAAGAGTGTTTCAGAACTGCTCAATCAAAATTAAGTTTCAACTGTGTTAGTTGAAAGAACAGAACAGTAAGACTTTCACAGATTGCTTCTGTGTAGTTTTTATTTGAAGATATTACTTTTTCCAGCATAGGCCTCTTAGCGCCCTGGATGTCCACTTGCATTTTCTACAGAAAGAGTGTTTCAGAACTGCTCAATCAAAAGTAAGGTTCAATTCTGTTAGTTGAATGCACAGAACAGAAGAAGTTTCACAGAATGCTTCTGTGTAGTTTTATTTGAGGATATCCCTTTTTCCGCTATAGGCCTCTTAGCGCTCCGAAGGTGCACTTGCATTTTCTACAGAAAGTGTGTTTCAGAACTGTTCATTCAAAAGTAAGGTTCAACTCTCTTAGTTGAATGCACAGAAGAGAAAGAAGTTTCACAGAATGCTTCTGTGTAGTTTCTATTTGAACATATTTCTTTTTCCACTATAGGCCTCTTAGCGCCCTGAATATACACTTGCATTTTCTACAGAAAGATTGTTTCAGAAGTGCTTAATCAAAACTAATGTTCAACTCTGTTAGTTGAATGCACAGAACAGAAAGAAGTTTCACAAAATGATTCTGTGTAGTTTTTATTTGAACATATTCCTTTTTCCACTATAGGCCTCTTAGCGCCCTGAATTTCCACTTGCATTTTCTACAGAAAGAGTGTTTCTGAACTTCTCAATCAAAACTAAGGTTCAACTCTGTTAGTTGAATGCACAGAACAGTAAGAAGTTTCACAGAATGCTTCTGTGTAGTTTTTATTTGAAGATATTCCTTTTTCTACTATAGACCCCTGAGCGCCCTGAATGTCCACTTGCATTTTCTACAGAAAGAGTGTTTCAGAACTGCTCAATCAAAACGAAGGTTCAACTCTGTTAGTTGAATGCAGAGAACAGTAAGAACTTTCACAGATTGCATCTGTGCAGGTTTTATTTGAAAATATTCCTTTTTCCACTATAGGCCTCTTAGCGCCCTGAATGTCCACTTGCATTTTCTACAGAAAGAGTGTTTCAGAACTGCTCAATCAAAAGTATGGTTCAACTATGTTAGTTGAATGCACAGAACAGAAAGAAGTTTCACAGAATGCTTCTGTGTAGTTTTTATTTGAAGATATTACTTTTTCCGCTATAGGCCTCTTTGCGCTCCGAATGTCCACTTGCATTTTCTACAGAAAGAGTGTTCAGAACTGCTCAATCAAAACTAAGGTTCAATCTATTAGTTGAATGCACAGAACAGAAAGATGTTTCACAGAATGCTTCTGTGTAGTTTTTATTTGAAGATATTCCTATTTCTGCTATAAGCCTCTTAGCGCTCCGTATGTCCACTCGCATTTTCTACAGAAAGAGTCTTTCCGAACTGCTCAATCAAAAGTAAGGTTCAACTCTGTTAGTTGAATGCACAGAACAGAAAGTAGTTTCACACATTGCTTCTGTGTAATTGTTATTTGAACATGTTCCTTTTTCCACTATAGGCCTCTTAGCGCCATGAATGTCCACTTGCATTTTCTACAGAAAGAGTTTCACAACTGCTCAATCAAAACGAAGGTTCAACTCTGTTAGTTGAAAGCACAGAACTGTAAGAAGTTTCACAGATTGCTTCTGTGTAGGTTTTATTTGAAGATATTCCTTTTTCCGCTAAAGGCCTCTTAGCGCTCCAAAGGTCCACTTGCATATTCTACAGAAAGAGTGTTTCAGAGCTGCTCAATAAAAAGTAAGTTTCAAATCTGTTGTTGAATGCACAGAACAGAGAAGTTTCAGATGTTCTGTGTTTTTATTTGAATATTATTTTTCCACTAAGCCTCAGCCCTGAATTCCACTTGCATTCTACAGAAAGAGTGTTTCAAATGCTCAATCAAATAAGGTTCAATCTGTTAGTTGAAGCACAGAAAAGAAGTTTCACAATGCTTCTGTGTAGTTTTTTTGAAATATTCTTTTTCCACAGCTTTAAGCCTGAATTCACTTCATTTTCTACAGAAAGAGTTTCAGAATGCTCAATAAATGTAGGTTCAACTGTTAGTTGAATGCACAAACAAAAGAAGTTCACAGAATGGTTCTCTGTAGCGTCTATTTGAAGATATTCCTTTTTCCGCTATAGGTCTCTTAGCGCTCCGAATGTCCACTTGCATTTTCTACAGAAAGTGTGTTTCAGAACTGTTCAATCAAATGTAAGGTTCAACTCCGTTAGTTGAATGCACAGAACAGAACGAAGATTCACAGAATGCTTCTGTGTAGTTTTTATTTGAAGATATTACTTTTTCCGCTATATACCCTTATCGCCTTGAATTTCCACTTGCATTTTCTACGGAAAGAGTGTTTCAGCACTGCTCAATCAAAAGTAAGTTTCCACTCTGTTAGTTGAATGCACAGAACAGAGAGAAGTTTCACAGATTGTTTCTTTGTAGTTTTTATTTGATCATATTCCTTTTTCCAATATAGTCCTCTTAGCGCCCTGAATGTACACTTGCATTTTTTACAGAAAGAGTGTTTCAGAACTCCTCAATGAAAACTAAGGTTCAACTCTGTTAGTTGAATGCACAGAACAGAAAGAAATTTCACACATTGCTTCTGTGTAGTTTTTGTTTGAAGAAATTCCTTTTTCCACTATAGGCCACTTAGCGCCATGAATGTCCACTTGCATTTACCACAGAAAGAGTGTTTCAGAACTGCTCAATCAAAACTAAGTTTCAACTCTGTTAGTGGAATGCACAGAACAGCAAGAAGTTTCACAGATTGCTTCTGTGTAGTTTTTATTTGAAGATATTCCATTTTCCACTATAGGTCTCTTAGCGCCCTTAATGTCCACCAGCATTTTCATCAGAAAGAGTGTTTCAGAACTGCTGAATCAAAAGTAAGGTTCAATTCTGTTAGTTGAATGCACAGAACAGAAAGAAGTTTCACAGAATGTTTCTGTGTAGTTTTTATTTGAAGATATTCCTTTTTCTGCTATAGGCCTCTTAGCGCTCCGAATGTCCACTTGTATTTTCTACAGAAAGAGTGTTTCAAAACTGCTCAATCAAAAGTAAGGTTCTACTCTCTTAGTTGAATGCACAGAACAGAAAGAAGTTTCACAGATTGCTTCTGTGTAGTTTTTATGTGAACATATTCTTTTTCCACTATAGGCCTCTTAGTGCCCTGAATGTTCACTGGCATTTTCTAAAGAAAGAGTGTTTCAGAACTGCTCAATTAAAAGTAAGGTTCATTTCTGTTAGTTGAATGCAGAGAACAGAAAGAATTTTCACAGAGAGCTTCTGTGTAGTTTTTATTTGAACATATTCCTTTTACCACTATAGGCCTCCTTGTGCCATGAATGTACACTTGCATTTTCTACAGAAAGAGGGTTTAAGAACTGCTCAATCAAAACTAATTTCACCTCAGTTAGTTGAATGCACAGAACAGAAAGAAGTCTCACAGATTGCTTCTGTGTAGTTTTTATTTGAAGATATACTTTTTCCACTATAGGCCCCGTAGCACCATGAATGCCCACTTGCATTTTCTACAGTAAGAGACTTTCAGAACTGCTCAATCAAAACTAAGGTTCAACTCTGTTATTTGAAAGCACCGAACAGTAAGAATTTTCACAGATTGCTTCTGTGTAGTTTTTATTTGAACATATTCCTTTTTCAGCTATAGGCCTCTTAGCGCTCCGAATGTCCACTTGCATTTTCTACAGAAAGAGTGTTTCAGAACTGTTCAATCAAAAGTAAGGTTCAACTCTGTAAGGTGAATGCACAGAACAGAAAGAAGTTTCACAGATTGCTTCTGTTTAGTTTTTATTTGAACATATTAATTTTTCCGCTAAACGCATCTTAGCGCCCTGAATTTCCATTTGCATTTTCTACAGAAAGAGTGTTTCAGAACTGTTCAATCAAAAGTAAGTTTCAAATCTGTTAGTTGAATGCACGGAACAGAAAGAAATTCACAAAATGATTCTGTGTAGTTTCTATTTGAAGATATTCCGTTTTCCGCTCTAGGCCTCTTAGCGCTCCGAACGTCTACTTGCATTTTCTACAGAAAGAGTGTGTCATTACTGCTCAATCAAAACTAAGTTTCAACTCTGTTAGTTGAATGCACAGAAGTGTAAGAAGTTTCACAGATAGATTCTGTGTAGTTTTTTTTGAACATATTCCTTTTTCCACTACAGGCCTCATAGCGCCCTGAATATCCAGGTGTATTTTCTACAGAAACAGTGTTTCAGAACTGCTCAATCAAAAGTAAGGTTCAACTCTGTTAGTTGAGTGCACAGAACAGAAAGGATTTTCACAGAATGCTTCTGTGTGGTTTTTATTTGAAGATATTCCTATTTCCACTGTTGTCCTCTTAGCGCTCCGAATATCCACTTGCATTTTCTACAGAAAGGGTGTTTCAGAACTGCTCAATCAAAAGTAAGGTTGAAACCTGTTAGTTGAATGCACAGAACTGTAAGAAGTTTCACAGATACTTCTGTGTAGTTTTTATTTGAACATATTCGTTTTTCTACTACAGGCATCATAGCGCACTGAATATCCAGTTGTATTTTCTACAGAAAGAGTGTTTCAGAACTGCTCAATCAAAAGTAAGGTTAAACTCTGTTAGTTGAATGCACAGAACAGAAAGAAGTTTCACAGATTGCTTCTGTGTAGTTTTTGTTTGAAGATATTACTTTTTCCACTATAGGCCCTTAGCACCATGAATGTCCACTTGCATTTTCTACAGAAAGAGTGTTTCAGAACTGTTCAATCAAAATTAAGATTCAACTGTGTTAGTTTAAAGAACAGAACGTAAGTAGTTTCACAGATTGCTTCTGTGTAGTTTTATTTGAAGGTATTCCTTTATCCACCATAGGCCTCTTAGCGCCCTGAATGTCCACTTGCATTTTCTACAGAAAGGGAGTTTCAGAACTGCTCAATCAAAAGTAAGGTTGAACTCTGTTAGTTGAATGCACAGAACTGTAAGAAGTTTCACAGATATTTTCTTTGTAGTTTTTATTTGAACATATAGCTTTTTCAACTATAGGCCTATTAGCGCCCTGAATGTTCACTTGCATTTTCTGCAGAAAGAGTGTTTCATAACTGCTCAATAAAAACTAAGGTTCAACTCTGTTAGTTGAATGCACAGAACAGTAAGAAGTTTCACAGATTGCTTCTGTGTAGTTTTTATTTGAACATATTCATTTTTCCGCTATAGGCCTCTTAGCGCCCTGAATGTTCACTTGCATTTTCTACAGAAAGAGTGTTTCAGAACTGCTCAATTATAACTAAGGTTCCACTCTGTTAGTTGAATGCACAGAACATTAAGAAGTTTCACAGATTTCTTCTGTGTGGTTTTTATTTGAAGATATTCCTTTTTCCATTATAGGCCTCTCAGCGCGCTGAATGTCCACTTGCATTTTCTACAGAAATAGTGTTTCAGACCTGCTCAATAAAAACTACCGTTCAACTATGTTAGTTGAATGCACAGAACAGTAAGAAGTTTCGCAGATTGCTTCTGTGCAGTTTTTAATTGAAAATATTCCTTTTTCCACTATAGGCCTCTTAGCTCCCTGAATGTCCAATTGCATTTTCTACAGAAAGAGTGTTTCAGAACTGCTCAATCAAAAGTAAGGTTCAAATCCGTTAGTTGAATGCACAGAACAGAGAGAAGTATCACAGACAGCTTCTGTGTAGTTTTTATGTGAACTTTTTCCCTTTTCCACTATAGGCCTCTTAGCGCCCTGAATATCCAATTGCATTTTCTACAGAAAGAGTGTTTCAGAACTGCTCAATCAAAAGTAAGGTTCAACTCTGTTAGTTGAATGCACAGAACAGGAAGAAGTTTCACAGAATGCTTCTGTGTAGTTTTTATTTGAAGATATTACTTTTTCCGCTATAGAACTCTTAGCTCTCCGAAGGTCCACTTGCATTTTCCACAGAAAGAGTGTTTCAGAACAGCTCAATCAAAAGTAAGGTTCAAATCTGTTAGTTGAATGCACAGAACTGTAAGAAGTTTCACAGATAGCTTCTTTGTAGTTTTTATTTGCAAATATTCCTTTTTCCACTATAGGCCTCTTACCTCCCTGAATGTCCAATTGCATTTTCTAAAGAAAGGGTGTTTCAGAAGTGCTTAATCAAAAGTAAGGCCCAACTCTGTTAGATGAATGCAAAGTACAGAAAGAAGTTTCACAGAATGCTTCTGTGTTGTTAGTATTTGAAGGTATTACTTTTTCCGCTATAGGCCTCTTAGCGCTCCGAATGTCCACTTGCATTTTCTACATAAAGAGTGTTTCAGAACTTCTCAATCAAATGTAAGGTTCAACTCCGTTAGTTGAATGCACAGAACAGAGAGAAGTTTCACAGATAGCTTCTGTGTGGTTTTTATGTGAACTTTTTCCTTTTTCCAGTATAGTCCTCTTAGCGCCCTGAATGTCCACTTGTATTTTCTACAGAAAGTGTGTTTCAGAACTGCTCAATCAAAACTGAGGTTCAACTCTGTTAGTTGAATGCACAGAACAGTAAGAAGTTTCACAGATTTCTTCTGTGCAGTTTTTATTTGAAAATATTCCTTTTCCATTATAGGCCTCTTAGCGCCCTGAATGTCCAATTGCATTTACTACAGAAAGACTGTTTCAGAACTGCTCAATCAAAAGTAAGGTTAAACTCTGTTAGTTGAATGCACAGAAAAGAAAGAAGTTTCACAGAATGCTTCTGTGTAGTTTTTATTTGAAGATATTCCCTTTTCCGCTATAGGCCTCTTAGCGCTCCGAAGGTCCACTTGCATTTTCTACAGAAAGGGTGTTTCAGAACTGCTCAATCAAAAGTAAGGTTCAACTCTGTTAGTTGAATGCACAGAACAGAAAGAAGTTTCACAGATTGCTTCTTTGTAGTTTTTGTTTGAATATATTCCCTTTTCCACCATAGGCCTCTTAGCGCCATGAATGTCCAATTCCATTTTCTACAGAAAGAGTGTTTCAGAACTGTTCACTCAAAATTAAGGTTCAACTGTGTTAGTTTAAAGAACAGAACCGTAAGAAGTTTCACAGATTGCTTCTGTGTAGTTTTTATTTGAAGGTATTCCTTTTTCCACCATAGGCCTCTTAGCGCCCTGAATGTCCACTTGCATTTTCTACGGAAAGGGTGTTTCAGAACTGCTCAATCAAAAGTAAGGTTGAACTCTGTTAGTTGAATGCACAGAAGTGTAAGAAGTTTCACAGATATCTTCTTTGTAGTTTTTATTTGAACATATAGCTTTTTCAACTAGAGGCCTCTTAGCGCCCTGAATGTTCACTTGCATTTTCTGCAGAAAGAGTGTTTCATAACTGCTCAATATAAACTAAGGTTCAACTCTGTTAGTTGAATGCACAGAACAGTAAGAAGTTTCACAGATTGCTTCTGTGTAGTTTTTATTTGAACATATTCATTTTTCCGCTATAGGCCTCTTAGCGCCCTGAATGTTCACTTGCATTTTCTACAGAAAGAGTGTTTCAGAACTGCTCAATAATAACTAAGGTTCCACTCTGTTAGTTGAATGCACAGAACAGTAAGAAGTTTCACAGATTGCTTCTGTGTGGTTTTTATTTGAAGATATTCCTTTTTCCATTATAGGCCTCTCAGCGCGGTGAATGTCCACTTGCATTTTCTACAGAAATAGTGTTTCAGACCTGCTCAATAAAAACTACCGTTCAACTATGTTAGTTGAATGCACAGAACAGTAAGAAGTTTCGCAGATTGCTTCTGTGCAGTTTTTAATTGAAAATATTCCTTTTTCCACTATAGGCCTCTTAGCTCCCTGAATGTCCAATTGCATTTTCTACAGAAAGAGTGTTTCAGAACTGCTCAATCAAAAGTATGGTTCAAATCCGTTAGTTGAATGCACAGAACAGAGAGAAGTATCACAGACAGCTTCTGTGTAGTTTTTATGTGAACTTTTTCCCTTTTCCACTATAGGCCTCTTAGCGCCCTGAATATCCAATTGCATTTTCTACAGAAAGAGTGTTTCAGAACTGCTCAATCAAAAGTAAGGTTCAACTCTGTTAGTTGAATGCACAGAACAGGAAGAAGTTTCACAGAATGCTTCTGTGTAGTTTTTAATTGAAGATATTACTTTTTCCGCTATAGAACTCTTAGCTCTCCGAAGGTCCACTTGCATTTTCTACAGAAAGAGTGTTTCAGAACTTCTCAATCAAAAGTAAGGTTCAAATCTGTTAGTTGAATGCACAGAACTGTAAGAAGTTTCACAGATAGCTTCTTTGTAGTTTTTATTTGCAAATATTCCTTTTTCCACTATAGGCCTCTTACCTCCCTGAATGTCCAATTGCATTTTCTAAAGAAAGGGTGTTTCAGAAGTGCTTAATCAAAAGTAAGGCCCAACTCTGTTAGATGAATGCAAAGTACAGAAAGAAGTTTCACAGAATGCTTCTGTGTTGTTAGTATTTGAAGGTATTACTTTTTCCGCTATAGGCCTCTTAGCGCTCCGAAGGTCCACTTGCATTTTCTACATAAAGAGTGTTTCAGAACTTCTCAATCAAAAGTAAGGTTCAACTCCGTTAGTTGAATGCACAGAACAGAGAGAAGTTTCACAGATAGCTTCTGTGTGGTTTTTATGTGAACTTTTTCCTTTTTCCAGTATAGTCCTCTTAGCGCCCTGAATGTCCACTTGTATTTTCTACAGAAAGTGTGTTTCAGAACTGCTCAATCAAAACTGAGGTTCAACTCTGTTAGTTGAATGCACAGAACAGTAAGAAGTTTCACAGATTGCTTCTGTGTAGTTTTTATTTGAAGGTATTCCTTTTTCCACCATAGGCCTCTTAGCGCCCTGAATGTCCACTTGCATTTTCTACAGAAAGGGTGTTTCAGAAATGCTCAATCAAAAGTAAGGTTGAACTCTGTTAGTTGAATGCACAGAACTGTAAGTAGTTTCACAGATAGCTTCTTTGTAGTTTTTATTTGAACATATTCATTTTTCCGCTATAGGCCTCTTAGCGCCCTGAATGTTCACTTGCATTTTCTACAGAAAGAGTGTTTCAGAACTGCTCAATAATAACTAAGGTTCCACTCTGTTAGTTGAATGCACAGAACAGTAAGAAGTTTCACAGATTGCTTCTGTGTGGTTTTTATTTGAAGATATTCCTTTTTCCACTATAGGCCTCTCAGCGCGCTGAATGTCCACTTGCATTTTCTACAGAAATAGTGTTTCAGACCTGCTCAATAAAAACTACCGTCCAACTATGTTAGTTGAATGCACAGAACAGTAAGAAGTTTCGCAGATTGCTTCTGTGCAGTTTTTAATTGAAAATATTCCTTTTTCCACTATAGGCCTCTTAGCTCCCTGAATGTCCAATTGCATTTTCTACAGAAAGAGTGTTTCAGAACTGCTCAATCAAAAGTGTGGTTCAAATCCGTTAGTTGAATGCACAGAACAGAGAGAAGTATCACAGACAGCTTCTGTGTAGTTTTTATGTGAACTTTTTCCCTTTTCCACTATAGGCCTCTTAGCGCCCTGAATATCCAATTGCATTTTCTACAGAAAGAGTGTTTCAGAACTGCTCAATCAAAAGTAAGTTTCAACTCTGTTAGTTGAATGCACAGAACAGGAAGAAGTTTCACAGAATGCTTCTGTGTAATTTTTATTTGAAGATATTACTTTTTCCGCTATAGAACTCTTAGCGCTCCAAAGGTCCACTTGCATTTTCTACAGAAAGAGTGTTTCAGAACTTCTCAATCAAAAGAAAGGTTCAACTCCGTTAGTTGAATGCACAGAACAGAGAGAAGTTTCACAGATAGCTTCTGTGTAGTTTTTATGTGAACTTTTTTCCTTTTTCCACTATAGTCCTGTTAGCGCCCTGAATGTCCACTTTTATTTTCTACAGAAAGTGTTTCAGAACTGCTCAATCAAAACTGAGGTTCAACTTTGTTAGTTGAATGCACAGAACAGTAAGAAGTTTCAAAGATTACTTCTGTGCAGTTTTTATTTGAAAATATTCCTTTTCCACTATAGGCCTCTTAGCGCCCTGATTGTCCAATTGCATTTTCTACAGAAAGAGTGTTTCAGAACTGCTCAATCAAAAGTAAGGTTAAACTCTGTTAGTTGAATGCACAGAACAGAAAGAAGTTTCACAGAATGCTTCTGTGTAGTTTTCATTTGAAGATATTACTTTTTCCGCTATAGGCCTCTTAGCGCTCCGAAGGTCCACTTGCATTTACTACAGAAAGAGTGTTTCAGAACTGCTCAATCAATGGTAAGGTTCAACTCTGTTAATTGAATGCACAGAACAGAAAGTAGTTTCACAGATTGCCTCTGTGTAGCTTTTGTTTGAAGATATTCCTTTTTCTACTGTGTGCCTCTTAGCGCCATGAATGTCCACTTGCATTTTCTACTGAAAGAGTGTTTCAGAACTGCTCAAGCAAAACTAAGGTTCAACTCTGTTAGTTGAATGCACAGAACAGAAAGAAGTATCACAGATTGCTTCTTTGTAGTTTGTGTTTTTTTTTTTTTTTTTTTTTTTTTTTTTTTTTTTTTTCTTTTTTTTTTTTTTTATTATACTTTAGGGTTTTAGGGTACATGTGCACAATGTGCAGGTTTGTTACATATGTATCCATGTGCCATGTTGATTTCCTGCACCCATTAACTCGTCATTTAGCATTAGGTGTATCTCCTAATGCTGTCGTTTGTGTTTGAAGATATTCCCTTTTCCACTATAGGACTCTTAGCGCCATGAATGTCCACTAGCATTTTCTACAGAAAGAGTGTTTCATAAATTTTCGATCAAAATTAAGGTTCAACTGTGTTAGTTTAAATAACAGAACCGTAAGAAGTTTCACAGATTGCTTCTCTGTAGTTTTTATTTGAAGGTATTCCTTTTTCCACCATAGGCATCTTAGCGCCCTGAATGTCCACTTGCATTTTCTACAGAAAGTGTGTTTCAGAACTTCTCAATCAAAAGTAAGGTTGAAATCTGTTTGTTGAATGCACAGAACTGTAAGTAGTTTCACAGATAGATTCTTTGTAGTTTTTATTTGAACATATAACTTTTTCACCTCTAGGCCTCTTAGCGCCCTGAATGTTCACTTGCATTTTCTGCAGAAAGAGTGATTCATAACTGCTCAATATAAACTAAGGTTCAACTCTGTTAGTTGAATGCGCAGAACAGTAAGAAGTTTCACAGATTGCTTCTGTGTAGTTTTTATTTGAACATATTCATTTTTCCGCTATAGGCCTCTTAGCGCCCTGAATGTTCACTTGCATTTTCTACAGAAACTGTGTTTAAGAACTGCTCAATAATAACTATGGTTCAACTCTGTTAGTTGAATGCATAGAACAGTAAGAAGTTTCACAGATTGTTTCTGTGTGTTTTTTATTTGAAGATATTCCTTTTCCCACTATACGCCTCTCAGCGCCCGGAATGTCCACTTGCATTTTCTACAGAAAGAGTGTTTCAGAACTGCTCAATAAAAACTACCCTTCAACTATGATTGTTGAATGCACAGAACAGAAATCAGTTTCGCAGATTGCTTCTGTGCAGTTTGTATTAGAAAATATTCCTTTTTCCATTATAGGCCTCTTAGCTCCCTGAATGTCCAATTGCATTTTTGATAGAAAGGGTGTTTCAGAAGTGCTCAATCAAAGTAAGGATCAACTCTGATAGATGAATGCAAAGAACAGAAATAAGTTTCACAGAATGCTTCTGTGTAGTTTGTATATGAAGGTATTACTTTTTCCGCTATAGGCCTCTTAGCGCTCCGAATGTCCACTTGCATTTTCTACAGAAAGAGTGATTCAGAACTTCTCAATCAAATGTAAGGTTCAACTCCATTAGTTGAATGCACAGAACAGAGAGAATTTTCACAGATAGCTTCTGTGTAGTTTTTATGTGAACTTTTTCTTTTTCCACTATAGTCCTCTTAGCGCCCTGAATGTCCACTTGTATTTTCTACAGAAAGAGTGTTTCAGAACTGCTCAATCAAAACTGAGGTTCAAATTTGTTAGTTGAATGCACAGAACAGTAAGAAATTTCACAGATTTCTTCTGTGCAGTTTTTATTTGAAAATATGCCTTTTCCACTATAGGCCTCTTAGCGCCCTGAATGTCCAATTGCATTTTCTACAGTAAGAGTGTTTCAGAACTGCTCAATAAATTGTAAGGTTAAACTCTGTTAGTTGAATGCACAGAACAGAAAGAAGTTTCACAGAATGCTTCTGTGTAGTTTTTATTTGAAGATATTACTTTTTCCGCTGTAGGCCTCTTAGCGCTCCGAAAGTCCACTTGCATTTTCTACAGAAAGAGTGTTTCAGAAATGCTCGATCAAAAGTAAATTTCAACTCGGTTAGTTGAATGCACAGAACAGAGAGAAGATTCACAGATATCTTCTGTGTAGTTTTTATGTGAACTTATTACTTTTTCCACTATAGGCCTCTTAGCGCCCTGAATGTCCACTTGTATTTTCTACAGAAAGAGTGTTTCAGAACTGCTCAATAAAAACTGAGGTTCAACTCTGTTAGTTGAATGCACAGAACAGAAAGAAGTTTCACAGATTGCTTCTGTGTAGTTTTTGTTTGAAGATATTCCTTTTTCTACTATTTGCCTCTTAGCGCCATGAATGTCCACTTGCATTTACTACAGAAAGAGTGTTTCAAAACTGCTCAATCAAAAGTAAGGTTCAAATCTGGTAGTTGAATGCACAGAACAGTAAGAAGTTTCACAGAGAGCTTCTGTGTAGTTTTTATGTGAACATTTTCCTTTTTCCACTATAGTACTCTTAGCGCCCTGAATGTCCACTTGCATTTTCTACAGAAAGAGTGTTTCAGAACTGCCCAATAAAAACTACTGTTCAACTATGTTAGTTGAAACCACAGAACAGTAAGAAGTTTCGCAGATTGCGTCTGTGCAGTTTTTATTTGAAAATATTCCTTTTTCCACTATAGGCCTCTTAGCTCCCTGAATGTCCAATTGCATTTTCTATAGAAAGGGTGTTTCAGAAGTGCTCAATCAAAAGTAAGGTTCAACTTTGTTAGATGAATGCAAAGAAAAGAAAGAAGTTTCACAGAATGCTTCTGTGTAGTTTGTATTTGAGGTATTACTTTTTCCGCTATAGGCTTCTTAGCGCTCCGAAGGTCCACTTGCATTTTCTACAGAAAGGGTGTTTCAGAACTGCTCAATAAAAACCACCGTTCAACTATGTTAGTTGAATGCACAGAACAGAAAGATGTTTCGCAGATTGCTTCTGTGTAGTTTTTATTTGAACATATTCATTTTTCCGCTGTAGGCCTCTTAGCGCCCTAAATGTCCAATTGCATTTTATACAGAAAGAGTGTTTCAGAACTGCTCAATCAAAACCGAGGTTCAAATCTGTTAGTTGAATGCACAGAACAGTAAGAAGTTTCACAGATTGCTTCTGTGTAGTTATTGTATGAAGATATTCCTTTTTCTACTATGGGCCTCTTAGCGCCATGAATGTCCACTTGCATTTTCTACAGAAAGAGTGTTTCAGAACTGCTCAATCAAAACTGAGTTTCAACTCTGTTAGTTGAATGCACAGAACAGAGAGAAGTTTCACAGATATCTTCTGTGTAGTTTTTATTTGAACTTATTCCTTTTTGCACTGTAGGCCTCTTTGCGCCCTGAATGTCCACTTCTATTTTCTACAGAAAGAGTGTTTCAGAACTGCTCAATCAAAACTAAGGTTAAACTCTGTTAGT
This sequence comes from Nomascus leucogenys, assembly GCF_006542625.1. Taxonomy (NCBI): domain Eukaryota; kingdom Metazoa; phylum Chordata; class Mammalia; order Primates; family Hylobatidae; genus Nomascus; species Nomascus leucogenys. The sequence continues at coordinate 57,291 of NW_022097817.1, forward strand.
TGAATGCACAGAATAGAAAGAAGTTTCACAGATTGCTTCTTTGTAGTTTTTGTTTGAAGATATTCCCTTTTCCAATATAGGCCTCTTAGCGTCATGAATGTCCACTTGCATTTTCTACAGAAAGAGTGTTTCAGAACTGTTGAATCAAAATTAAGGTTCAACTGTGTTAATTTAAAGAACAGAACCGTAAGTAGTTTCACAGATTGTTTCTGTGTAGTTTTTATTTGAAGGTATTCCTTTTTCCACCATAGGCCTCTTAGCGCCCTGAATGTCCACTTGCATTGTCTACAGAAAGGGTGTTTCAGAACTGCTCAATCAAATGTAAGGTTGAACTCTGTTAGTTGAATGCACAGAACAGTAAGAAGTTTCACAGATTGCTTCTGTGTGGTTTTTATTTGAAGATATTCCTTTTCCCAATATAGGCCTCTCAGCGCCCTGAATGTCCACTTGCATTATCTACAGAAAGAGAGTTTCAGAACTGCTCAATAAAAACTACGGTTCAACTATTTTTGTTGAATGCACAGAACAGTAAGAAGTTTGCCAGATTGCTTCTGTGCAGTTTTTATTTGAAAATATTCCTTTTTACACTATAGGCCTCTTAGCTCCCTGAATGTCCAATAGCATTTTCTATAGAAAGGGTGTTTCACAAGTGCTCAATCAAAAGTAAGTTTCAACTCTGTTAGATGAATGCAAAGTACAGAAAGAAGTTTCACAGAATGCTTCTGTGTAGTTTGTATTTGAAGGTATTACTTTTTCCTCTATAAGCATCTTAGCGCTCGGAAGGTCCACTTGCATTTTCTACAGAAAGAATGTTTCAGAACTTCTCAATAAAAAGTAAGGTTCAACTCCGTTAGTTGAATGCACAGAACAGAAAGAAGTTTCACAGATTGCTTCTGTGTAGTTTTTGTTTGAAGATATTCCTTTTTCTACTATTTGCCTCTTAGCGCCATGAATGTCCACTTGCATTTACTACAGAAAGAGTGTTTCAAAACTGCTCAATCAAAAGTAAGGTTCAACTCTGGTAGTTGAATGCACAGAACAGTAAGAAGTTTCACAGATAGCTTCTGTGTAGTTTTTATGTGAACATTTTCCTTTTTCCACTATAGTCCTCTTAGCGCCCTGAATGTCCACTTGCATTTTCTACAGAAAGAGTGTTTCAGAACTGCCCAATAAAAACTACTGTTCAACTATGTTAGTTGAAACCACAGAACAGTAAGAAGTTTCGCAGATTGCGTCTGTGCAGTTTTTATTTGAAAATATTCCTTTTTCCACTATAGGCCTCTTAGCTCCCTGAATGTCCAATTGCATTTTCTATAGAAAGGGTGTTTCAGAAGTGCTCAATCAAAAGTAAGGTTCAACTTTGTTAGATGAATGCAAAGAAAAGAAAGAAGTTTCACAGAATGCTTCTGTGTAGTTTGTATTTGAAGGTATTACTTTTTCCGCTATAGGCTTCTTAGCGCTCCGAAGGTCCACTTGCATTTTCTACAGAAAGAGTGTTTCAGAACTGCTCAATAAAAACTACCGTTCAACTATGTTAGTTGAATGCACAGAACAGAAAGATGTTTCGCAGATTGCTTCTGTGTAGTTTTTATTTGAACATATTCATTTTTCCGCTGTAGGCCTCTTAGCGCCCTAAATGTCCAATTGCATTTTATACAGAAAGAGTGTTTCAGAACTGCTCAATCAAAACCGAGGTTCAAATCTGTTAGTTGAATGCACAGAACAGTAAGAAGTTTCACAGATTGCTTCTGTGTAGTTATTGTTTGAAGATATTCCTTTTTCTACTATGGGCCTCATAGCGCCATGAATGTCCACTTGCATTTTCTACAGAAAGAGTGTTTCAGAACTGCTCAATCAAAACTGAGTTTCAACTCTGTTAGTTGAATGCACAGAACAGAGAGAAGTTTCACAGATATCTTCTGTGTAGTTTTTATTTGAACTTATTACTTTTTGCACTGTAGGCCTCTTTGCGCCCTGAATTTCCACTTCTATTTTCTACAGAAAGAGTGTTTCAGAACTGCTCAATCAAAACTAAGGATAAACTCTGTTAGTTGAATGCACAGAATAGAAAGAAGTTTCACAGATTGCTTCTTTGTAGATTTTGTTTGAAGATATTCCCTTTTCCAATATAGGCCTCTTAGCGTCATGAATGTCCACTTGCATTTTCTACAGAAAGAGTGTTTCAGAACTGTTGAATCAAAATTAAGGTTCAACTGTGTTAATTTAAAGAACAGAACCGTAAGTAGTTTCACAGATTGTTTCTGTGTAGTTTTTATTTGAAGGTATTCCTTTTTCCACCATAGGCCTCTTAGCGCCCTGAATGTCCACTTGCATTGTCTACAGAAAGGGTGTTTCAGAACTGCTCAATCAAATGTAAGGTTGAACTCTGTTAGTTGAATGCACAGAACAGTAAGAAGTTTCACAGATTGCTTCTGTGTGGTTTTTATTTGAAGATATTCCTTTTCCCAATATAGGCCTCTCAGCGCCCTGAATGTCTACTTGCATTTTCTACAGAAAGAGTGTTTCAGAACTGCTCAATAAAAACTACGGTTCAACTATTTTAGTTGAATGCACAGAACCGTAAGAAGTTTGCCAGATTGCTTCTGTGCAGTTTTTATTTGAAAATATTCCTTTTTACACTATAGGCCTCTTAGCTCCCTGAATGTCCAATAGCATTTTCTATAGAAAGGGTGTTTCACAAGTGCTCAATCAAAAGTAAGTTTCAACTCTGTTAGATGAATGCAAAGTACAGAAAGAAGTTTCACAGAATGCTTCTGTGTAGTTTGTATTTGAAGGTATTACTTTTTCCTCTATAAGCATCTTAGCGCTCGGAAGGTCCACTTGCATTTTCTACAGAAAGAATGTTTCAGAACTTCTCAATAAAAAGTAAGGTTCAACTCCGTTAGTTGAATGCACAGAACAGAGAGAAGTTTCACAGATATCTTCTGTATAGTTTTTATGTGAACTTTCTCCTTTTCCAATATAGTCCTCTTAGCGCCCTGAATGTCCACATGTATTTTCTACAGAAAGAGTGTTTCAGATCTGCTCAGTCAAAACTGAGGTTCAACTCTGTTAGTAGAATGCACAGAACAGTAAGAAGTTTCACAGATTTCTTCTGTGCAGTTTTTATTTGAAAATATTCCTTTTCCACTATAGGCCTCTTAGCGCCCCGAATGTCCAATTGCATTTTCTACAGAAAGAGTGTTTCAGAACTACTCAAACAAAAGTAAGGTTAAACTCTGTTAGTTGAATGCACAGAACAGAAAGAAGTTTCACAGAATGCTTCTGTGTAGTTTTTATTTGAAGATATTACTTTTTCCGCAGTAGGCCTCTTAGTGCTTCGAAGGTCCACTTGCATTTTCTACAGATAGAGTGTTTCAGAACTGCTCAATCAAAAGTAAGGTTCAACTCTTTTAGTTGAATGCACAGAACAGAAATAAGTTTCACAGATAGCTTCTGTGTAGTTTTTGTATGAAGATATTCGTTTTTCTATTACGGGCCTCTTAGCGCCATGAATGTCCACTTGCATTTTCTACAGAAAGAGTGTTTCAGAACTGCTCAATCAAAACTGAGTTTCAACTCTGTTAGTTGAATGCACAGAACAGAGAGAAGTTTCACAGATATCTTCTGTGTAGTTTTTATTTGAACTTATTCCTTTTTCCACTGTAGGCCTCTTTGCGCCCTGAATGTCCACTTCTATTTTCTACAGAAAGAGTGTTTCAGAACTGCTCAATCAAAACTAAGGATAAACACTGTTAGTTGAATGCACAGAATAGAAAGAAGTTTCACAGATTGCTTCTTTGTAGTTTTTGTTTGAAGATATTCCCTTTTCCAATATAGGCCTCTTAGCGTCATGAATGTCCACTTGCATTTTCTACAGAAAGAGTGTTTCAGAACTGTTGAATCAAAATTAAGGTTCAACTGTGTTAATTTAAAGAACAGAACCGTAAGTAGTTTCACAGATTGTTTCTGTGTAGTTTTTATTTGAAGGTATTCCTTTTTCCACCATAGGCCTCTTAGCGCCCTGAATGTCCACTTGCATTTTTTACAGAAAGGGTTTTTCAGAACTGCTCAATCAAATGTAAGGTTGAACACTGTTAGTTGAATGCACAGAACAGTAAGAAGTTTCACAGATTGCTTCTGTGTGGTTTTTATTTGAAGATATTCCTTTTCCCAATATAGGCCTCTCAGCGCCCTGAATGTCCACTTGCATTTTCTACAGAAAGAGTGTTTCAGAACTGCTCAATAAAAACTACCGTTCAACTATTTTAGTTGAATGCACAGAACAGTAAGAAGTTTGCCAGATTGCTTCTGTGCAGTTTTTATTTGAAAATATTCCTTTTTACACTATAGGCCTCTTAGCTCCCTGAATGTCCTATAGCATTTTCTATAGAAAGGGTGTTTCACAAGTGCTCAATCAAAAGTAAGTTTCAACTCTGTTAGATGAATGCAAAGTACAGAAAGAAGTTTCACAGAATGCTTCTGTGTAGTTTGTATTTGAAGGTATTACTTTTTCCTCTATAAGCCTCTTAGCGCTAGGAAGGTCCACTTGCATTTTCTACAGAAAGAATGTTTCAGAACTTCTCAATAAAATGTAAGGTTCAACTCCGTTAGTTGAATGCACAGAACAGAGAGAAGTTTCACAGATATCTTCTGTGTAGTTTTTATGTGAACTTTCTCCTTTTTCCACTATAGTCCTCTTAGCGCCCTGAATGTCCACATGTATTTTCTACAGAAAGAGTGTTTCAGATCTGCTCAACCAAAACTGAGGTTCAACTCTGTTAGTAGAATGCACAGAACAGTAAGAAGTTTCACAGATTTCTTCTGTGCAGTTTTTATTTGAAAATATTCCTTTTCCACTATAGGCCTCTTAGCGCCCGAATGTCCAATTGCATTTTCTACAGAAAGAGTGTTTCAGAACTGCTCAAACAAAAGTAAGGTTAAACTCTGTTAGTTGAATGCACAGAACAGAAAGAAGTTTCACAGAATGCTTCTGTGTAGTTTGTATTTGAAGATATTACTTTTTCCGCAGTAGGCCTCTTAGTGCTCCGAAGGTCCAATTGCATTTTCTACAGAAAGAGTGTTTCAGAACTGCTCAATCAAAAGTAAGGTTCAATTTTTTAGTTGAATGCACAGAACAGAAATAAGTTTCACAGATAGCTTCTGTGTAGTTTTTGTATGAAGATATTCGTTTTTCTATTACGGGCCTCTTAGCGCCATGAATGTCCACTTGCATTTTCTACAGAAAGAGTGTTTCAGAACTGCTCAATCAAAACTAAGGTTCAACTCTGTTAGTTGAATGCACAGAACAGAGAGAAGTTTCACAGATATCTTCTGTGTAGTTTTTATTTGAACTTATTCCTTTTTCCACTATAGGCCTCTTAGCGCCCTGAATGTCCACTTGTTTTTTCTACAGAAAGAGTGTTTCAGAACTGCTCAATCAAAACTAAGGTTCAACTCTGTTAGGTGAATGCACAGAACTGAAAGAAGTTTCACAGATTGCTTCTTTGTAGTTTTTGTTTGAAGATATTCCCTTTTCCACTATAGGCCTCTTAGCGCCATGAATGTCCACTTGCATTTTCTTCAGAAAGAGTGTTTCAGAACTGTTCAATCAAAATTAAGGTTCAACTGTGTTAGTTTAAAGAACAGAACCGTAAGAAGTTTCACAGATTGCTTCTGTGTAGTTTTTATTTGAAGGTATTCCTTTTTCCACCACAGGCCTCTTAGCACCCAGAATGTCCACTTGCATTTTCTACAGAAATGGTGTTTCAGAACTGCTCAATCAAAAGTAAGGTTGAACTCTTTTAGTTGAATGCACAGAACAGTAAGAAGTTTCACAGATTTCTTCTGTGCAGTATTTATTTGAAAATATTCCTTTTCCACTATAGGCCTCTTAGCGCCCTGAATGTCCAATTGCAATTTCTACAGAAAGAGTGTTTCAGAACTGCTCAATCAAAAGTAAGGTTAAACTCTGTTAGCTGAATGCACAGAACAGAAAGAAGTTTCACAGAATACTTCTGTGTAGTTTTTATTTGAAGATATTACTTTTTCCGCTATAGGTCTCTTAGCGCTCCGAAGTTCCACTTGCATTTTCTACAGAAAGAGTGTTTCCGAACTGCTAAATCAAAAGTAAGGTGCAACTCTGTTAGTTGAATGCACAGAACAGAAAGTAGTTTCACAGATTGCTTCTGTGTAGTTTTTGTTTGAAGATATTAATTTTTCTACTATGGGCCTCTACGCGCCATGAATGTCCACTTGCATTTTCTACAGAAAGAGTGTTTCAGAACTGCTCAATCAAAACTAAGATTCAACACTGTTAGTTGAATTCACAGAACAGAGAGAAGTTTCACACATATCTTCTGTGTAGTTTTTATTTGAACTTATTCCTTTTTCCAGTATAGGCCTCTTAGCGCCCTGAATGTCCCCTTGTATTTTCTACAGAAAGAGTTTTTCAGAACTGCTCAATCAAAACTAAGGTTCAACACTGTTAGTTGAATGCACAGAACAGAAAGAAGTTTCACACATTGCTTCTTTGTAGTTTTTGTTTGAAGATATTCCCTTCTCCACTATAGGCCTCTTAGCGCCATGAATGTCCACTTGCATTTTCTACAGAAAGAGTGTTTCAGAACTGTTCAATCAAAAATTAAGGTTCAACTGTGTTAGTTTAAAGAATAGAACCATAAGAAGTTTCAAAGATTGCTTCTGTGTAGTTTTATTTGAAGGTATTCCTGTTCCCACCATAGGCCTCTTAGCGCCCTGAATGTCCACTTGCATTTTCTACAGAAAGGGTGTTTCAGAACTGCTCAATCAAAACTAAGGTTGAACTCTGTTAGTTGAATGCACAGAACTGTAAAAAGTTTCACAGAGAGCTTCTTTGTAGTTTTTATTTGAACATATATCTTTTTCAACTATAGGCCTCTTAGCGCCCTGAATGTTCACTTGGTTTTTCTGCAGAAAGAGTGTTTCATAACTGCTGAATATAAACTAAGGTTCAACTGTGTTAGTTGAATGCACAGAACACTAAGAAGTTTCACAGATTGCTTCTGTGTAGTTTTTATTTATCATATTCCTTTTTTCCACTATAGGCCTCTTAGCGCCCTGAATGTTCACTTGCACTTCCTACAGAAAGAGTGTTTCATAACTGTTCAATAATAACTAAGGTTCAAATCTGTTAGTTGAATGCACAGAACAGTAAGAAGTTTCACAGATTGCTTCTTTGTGGTTTTTATTTGAAGATATTACTTTTCCCACTATAGGCCTCTCAACGCCCTGAATGTCCACTTGCATTTCTTTCAGAAAGAATATTTCAGAACTGCTCAATAAAAACTACCGTTCAACTATGTTAGTTGAATGCACAGAACAGTAATAAGTTTCGCAGATTGCTTCTGTGCAGTTTTTATTTGAAAATATTCCTTTTTCCACTATAGGCCTCTTAGCTCCCTGAATGTCCAATTGCATTTTGTATAGAAAGGGTGTTTCAGAAGTGCACAATCAATAGTAAGGTTCAAGTGTGTTAGATGAATGCAAAGAACAGAAAGAAGTTTCACAGAATGCTTCTGTGTAGCTTGTATATGAAGGTATTACTTTTTCCGCTATAGGCCTCTTAGTGCTCCGAATGTCCACTTGCATTTTCTACAGAAACAGCGTTTCGGAACTTCTCAATCAAAAGTAAAGTTCAACTCCGTTAGTTGAATGCACAGAACAGAGAGAAGTTTCACAGATATCTTCTGTGTAGTTTTTATGTGTACTTTTTACTTTTTCCACTGTAATCCTCTTAGCGTCCTGAATGTCCACTTGCATTTTCTACAGAAAGAGTGTTTCAGAACTGCTCAATCAAAACTGAGGTTTAACTCTGTTAGTTGAATGCACAGAACAGTAAGTAGTTTCACAGATTTCTTCTGTGCAGTTTTTATTTGAAAATATTCCTTTTCCACTATAGGCCTCTTAGCGCCCTGAATGTCCAATTGCATTTTCTACAGAAAGAGTGTTTCAGAACTGCTCAATCAAAAGTAATGTTAAACTCTGTTAGTTGAATGCACAGAACAGAATGAAGTTTCACAGAATGCTTGTGTGTAGTTTCTATTTGAAGTTATTGCTTTTTCCGCTATAGGCCTCTTAGCGCTCCGAAGGTCCACTTGCATTTTCTACAGAAAGAGTGTTTCAGAACTGCTCAATCAAAAGTAAGGTTCAACTCTGTTAGTTGAATGCACAGAACAGAAAGAAGTTTCACAGATATCTTCTGTGTAGTTTTTATTTGAACTTATTCCTTTTTCCACTATAGGCCTCTTAGCGCCCTGAACGTCCACTTCTATTTTCTACAGAAAGAGTGTTGCAGAACTGCTCAATCAAAACTAAGGTTCAACTGTGTTAGGTGAATGCACAGAACAGAAAGAAGTTTCACATATTGCTTCTTTGTAGTTTTTGTTTGAATATATTCCCTTTTCCACTATAGGCCTCTTAGCGCCATGTATGTCCACTTGCATTTTCTACAGAAAGAGTGTTTCAGAACTGTTCAATCAAAATTCAGTTTCAACTGTGATAGTTTAAAGAACAGAACCGTAATAAGTTTCACAGATTGCTTCTGTGTAGTTTTTATTTGAAGGTAATACATTTTCCACCATAGGCCTCTTAGCGCCCTGAATGTCCACTTGCATTTTCTACAGTAAGGGTGTTTCAGAACTGCTCAATCAAAAGTAAGTTTGAACTCTGTTAGTTGAATGCTCAGAACTGTAAGAAGTTTCACAGATAGATTCTTTGTAGTTTTTATTTGAACATATTACTTTTTCAACTATAGGCCTCTTAGTGCCCTGAATGTTCACTTGCATTTTCTGCAGAAAGATTGTTTCATAACTGCTCAATATAAACTAAGGTTCAACTGTGTTAGTTGAATGCACAGAACAGTAAGAAATTTCACAGATTGCTTCTGTGTAGTTTTTATTTGAACATATTCATTTTTCCGCTATAGGCCTCTTAGCGCCCTGAATGTTGACTTGCATTTTCTACAGAAAGAGTGATTCAGAACTGCTCAATAATAACTAAGGTTCGACTCTGTTAGTTGAATGCACAGAACAGTAAGCAGTTTCACAGATTGCTTCTGTGTGCTTTTTATTTGAAAATATTCCTTTTCCCACTATAGGCCTCCTAGCGCCCTGAATGTCCACTTGTATTTCGTACAGAAAGAGTGTTTCAGAACTGCTCAATCAAAAGTAAGGTTAAATTCCGTTAGTTGAATGCACAGAACAGTAAGAAGTTACACAGATTTCTTCTGTGCAGTTTTTATTTGAAAATATTCCTTTTCTACTAAAGGACTCTTAGCGCCCTGAATGTCCAATTGCACTATCTACAAAAAGAGTGTTTCAGAACTGCTCAATCAAAGGTAACGTTAAACTCTGTCAGTTGAATGCACAGAACAGGAAGAAGTTTCACAGAATGCTTCTGTGTAGTATTTATTTTAAGATATTACTTTTTCCGCTATAGGCCTCTTAGCGCTCCGAAGGTCCACTTCCATTTTCTACAGAAAGAGTGTTTCAGAACTGCTCAATCAAATGTAAGGTTCAACTCTGTTAGTTGAATGCACAGAACAGAGAGAAGTCTCACAGATATCTTCTGTGTAGTGTTTTTTTGAAGATATTCCTTTTTCTACTATGGGACTCTTAGCGCCATGAATGTCCACTTGCATTTTCTACAGAAAGAGTGTTTCAGAACTGCTCAATCAAAACTAAGGTTCAACTCTGTTAGTTGAATGCACAGAACAGAGAGAAGTCTCACAGATATTTTCTGTGTAGTTTTTATTTGAACTTATTCCTTTTTCCACTATAGGCCTCTTAGCGCCCTGAATGTCCACTTGTATTTTCTACAGAAAGAGTGTTGCAGAACTGCTCAATCAAACTAAGGTTCAACTCTGTTAGTTGAATGCACAGAACAGAAAGAAGTTTTACAGATGGCTTCTTTGTAGTTTTTGTTTGAAGATATTCCCTTTTCCACTATAGGCCTCTTAGCGCCATGAATGTCCACTTGCATTTTCTACAGAAAGAGTGTTTCAGAACTGCCCAATAAAAACTACCGTTCAACTATGTTAGTTGAATGCACAGAACAGTAAGAAGTTTCGCAGATTGCTTCTGTGCAGTTTTTATTTGAAAATATTCCTTTTTCCACTATAGGCCTCTTAGCTCCCTGAATGTCCAATTGCATTTTCTATAGAAAGGGTGTTTCAGAAGTGCTCAATCAAAAGTAAGGTTCAACTCTGTTAGATGAATGCAAAGAACAGAAAGAAGTTTCACAGAATGCTTCTGTGTAGTTTTTATGTGAACTTTTTATTTTTTCCACTGTAATCCTCTTATCGCCCTGAATGTCCACTTGTATTTTCTACAGAAAGAGTGTTTCAGAACTGCTCAATCAAAACTAAGGTTCAAATCTGTTAGTTTAATGCACAGAACAGAAAGTTGTTTCACAGATTGCTTCCTTGTAGTTTTTGTTTGAAGATATTCACTTTTCCAATATAGGCCTCTTAGCGCCAAGTATGTCCTCTTGCATTTTCTACAGAAAGAGTGTTTCAAAACTTTTCAATCAAATTAAGGTTCAACAGTGTTAGTTTAAAGAACAGAACCGTAAGAAGTTTCACAGCTTGCTTCTGTGTAATATTTATTTGAAGGTATAACTTTTTACAACATAGGCCTCTTACCGCCCTGAATGTCCACTTGCATTTTCTACAGAAAGGGTGTTTCAGAACTGCTCAATCAAAAGTAAGGTTGAACTCTGTTAGGTGAATGCACAGAACTGTAAGAGGTTTCACAGATAGCTTCTTTGTAGTTTTTATTTGAACATATACCTATTTCAACTATAGGCCTTTTAGCGCCCTGAATGTTCACTTGCATTTTCTGCAGAAAGAGGGTTTCATAACTGCTCAATATAAACTAAGGTTCAACTCTGTTAGTTGAATGCACAGAACAGTAAGAAATTTCACAGATTGCTTCTGTGTAGTTTTTATTTGAACATATTCATTTTTCGGCTATAGGCCTCTTAGCGCCCTGAATGTTCACTTGCATTTTCTACAGAAAGTGTGTTTCAGAACTGCTCAATAATAACTAAGGTTCAACTCTGTTAGTTGAATGCACAGAACAGAAAGTTGTTTCACAGATTGCTTCCTTGTAGTTTTTGTTTGAAGATATTAACTTTTCCAATATAGGCCTCTTAGCGCCAAGAATGTCCACTTGCATTTTCTACAGAAAGAGTGTTTCAGAACTTTTCAATCAAATTAAGGTTCAACTGTGTTAGTTTAAAGAACAGAACTGTAAGAAGTTTCACAGATTGCTTCTGTGTAATATTTATTTGAAGGTATATCTTTTTACAACATAGGCCACTTAGCGCCCTGAATGTCCACTTGCATTTTCTACAGAAAGGGTGTTTCAGAACTGCTCAATCAAAGGTAAGGATGAACTCTGTTAGGTGAATGCACAGAACTGTAAGAGGTTTCACAGATAGCTTCTTTGTAGTTTTTATTTGAACATACATCTATTTCAACTCGAGGCCTTTTAGCGCCCTGAATGTTCACTTGCATTTTCTGCAGAAAGAGGGTTTCATAACTGCTCAATATAAACTAAGGTTCAACTCTGTTAGTTGAATGCACAGAACAGTAAGAAATTTCACAGATTGCTTCTGTGTAGTTTTTATTTGAACATATTCATTTTTCGGCTATAGGCCTCTTAGCGCCCTGAATGTTCACTTGCATTTTCTACAGAAAGTGTGTTTCAGAACTGCTCAATAATAACTAAGGTTCAACTCTGTTAGTTGAATGCACAGAACAGTAAGAAGTTTCACAGATTGCTTCTGTGTGGTTTTTTTTTGAAGATATTCCTTTTTCCACTATTGGCCTCTTAGCTCCCTGAATGTCCACTTGTATTTTCTACAGAGAGAGTGTTTCAGAATTGCTCAATCAAAACTAAGGTTCAACTCTGTTAGTTGAATGCACAGAACAGAAAGTAGTTTCACAGATTGCTTCTGTGTAGTTTTTGTTTGAAGATATTAATTTTTCTACTACGGGCCTATTAGCGCCATGAATGTCCACTTGCATTTTCTACAGAAAGAGTGTTTCAGAACTGCTGAATCAAAACTAAGGTTCAAATCTGTTAGTTGAATGCACAGAACAGAGAGAAGATTCACAGATATCTTCTGTGTAGTTTTTATTTGAACTTATTCCTTTTTCCACTATAGGCCTCTTAGCGCCCTGAATGTCCACTTGTATTTTCTACAGAAAGCGTGTTTCAGAACTGCTCAATCAAAACTAAGGTTCAACTCTGTTAGTTGAATGCACAGAACAGGAAGAAGTTTCACAGATTGCTTCTTTGTAGTTTTTGTTTGAAGATATTCCCTTTTCCACTATAGGCCTCTTAGCGCCATGAATGTCCACTTGCATTTTCTACAGAAAGAGTGTTTCAGAACTGTTCAATCAAAATTAAGGTTCAACTGTGTTAGTTTAAAGAACAGAACCGTAAGAAGTTTCACAGATTGCTTCTGTGTAGTTTTTATTTGAAGGTATTCCTTTTTCCATCATATGCCTCTTAGCGCCATGAATGTCCACTTGCATTTTCTACAGAAAGGGTGTTTCAGAACTGCTCAATCAAAAGTAAGGTTGAACTCTGTTAGTGGAATGCACAGAACTGTAAGAAGTTTCACAGATAGCTTCTTTGTAGTTTTTATTTGAACATATACCTTTTTCAACTATAGGCCTCTTAGCGCCCTGAATGTTCACTTGCATTTTCTGCAAAAGAGTGTTTCATAACTGCTCAGTATAAACTAAGGTTCAACTCTGTTAGTTGAATGCACAGAACAGTAAGAATTTCACAGATTGCTTCTGTGTATTTTTATTTGAACATATCCTTTTTTCCGCTATAGGCCTCTTAGCACCCAGAATGTTCACTTGCATTTTCTCCAGAAAGCGTGTTTCAGAACTGCTCAATAATAACTAAGGTTCAACTCTGTTATTTGAATGCACAGAACAGTAAGAAGTTTCACAGATTGCTTCTGTGTGGTTTTTATTTGAAGATATTCCTTTTTCCACTATAGGCCTCTTAGCTCCCTGAATGTCCAATTGGATTTTCTATAGAAAGGGAGTTTCAGAAGTGCTCAATCAAAAGTAAATTTCAACTCTGTTAGATGAATGCAAAGAACAGAAAGAAGGTTCACAGAATGCTTCTGTGTAGTTTGTATTTGAAGGTATTACTTTTTCCCATAGAGGCCTCTTAGCGCTCCGAATGTCCACTTGCATTCTCTACAGAAAGAGTGTTTCAGAACTTCTCAATCAAATGTAAGGTTCAACTCCGTTAGTTGAATGCACAGAACAGAGAGAAGTTTCACAGATTGATTCTGTGTAGTTTTTATGTGAACTTTTTCCTTTTTCCACTATAGTCCTCTTAGCGCCCTGAATGTCCACTTGTATTTTCTACAGAAAGAGTGTTTCAGAACTGCTCAATCAAAACTGAGGTTCAACTCTGTTATTTGAATGCACAGAACAGTAAGAAGTTTCACAGATTTCTTCTGTGCAGTTTTTATTTGAAAATATTCCTTTTCCACTATAGGCCTCTTAGCTCCCCGAATGTCCAATTGCATTTTCTACAGAAAGAGTGTTTCAGAACTGCTCAATCAAAAGTAAGGTTAAACTCTGTTATTTGAATGCACAGAACAGAAAGAAGTTTCACAGAATGCTTCTGTGAAGTTTTTATTTGAAGATATTAATTTTTCCGCTGTAGGCCTCTTAGCGCTCCAAAGGTCCACTTGCATTTTCTACAGAAAGAGTGTTTCAGAACTGCTCAATCAAAAGTAAGGTTCAACTCTGTTAGTTGAATGCACAGAACAGAGAGAAGTTTCACAGATTGCTTCTTTGTAGTTTTTATTTGAAGGTATTCCCTCTTCCACTATTGGCCTCTTAGCGCCCTGAATGTCCACTTGTATTTTCTACAGAGAGAGTGTTTCAGAACTGCTCAATCAAAACTAAGGTTCAACTCTGTTAGTTGAATGCACAGAACAGAAAGAACTTTCACAGATTACTTCTTTGTAGTTTTTGTTTGAAGATATTCCCTTTTCCACTATAGGCCCCTAAGCACCATGTATGTCCACTTGCATTTTCTACAGAAAGAGTGTTTCAGAACTGTTCAATAAAAATTAAGGTTCAATTGTGTTAGTTTAAGGAACAGAACCTTAAGAAGTTTCACAGATTGCTTCTGTGTAGTTTTTATTTGAAGGTATTCCTTTTTCCACCATAGGCCTCTTAACGCCCTGAATGTCCACTTGCATTTTCTACAGAAATAGTGTTTCAGAACTGCTCAATCAAAAGTAAGGTTGAACTCTGTTAGTTGAATGCACAGAACTGTAAGAAGTTTCACAGATAGCTTCTTTGTAGTTTTTATTTGAACATATACCTTTTTCAACTATAGGCCTCTTAGCGCCCTGAATGTTCACTTGCATTTTCTGCAGAAAGAGTGTTTCATAACTGCTCAATATAAACTAAGGTTCAACTCTGTTAGTTGAATGCACAGAACAGTAAGAAGTTTCACAGATTGCTTCTGTGTAGTTTTTATTTGAACATATTCATTTTTCCGCTATAAGCCTCTTAGCGCCCTGAATGTTCACTTGCATTTTCTACAGAAAGAGTGTTTCAGATCTGCTCAATAATAACTAAGGTTCAACTCTGTTAGTTAAATGCACAGAACAGTAAGAAGTTTCACAGATTGCTTCTGTGTGGTTTTTATTTGAAGATATTCCTTTCCCCACTATAGGCCTCCCAGCGCTCTGAATGTCCACTTGCATTTTCTACAGAAAGAGTGTTTCAGAACTGCTCAATCAAATGTAAGGTTCATCTCTGTTAGATGAATGCAAAGAACAGAAAGAAGTTTCACAGAATGCTTCTGCGTAGTTTGTATTTGAAGGTATTACTTTTTTTGCTATAGGCCTCTTAGCGCTCTGAAGGTCCACTTGCATTTTCTACAGAAAGAGTGTTTCAGTACTTCTCAATCAAAAGTAAGGTTCAACTCCGTTAGTTGAATGCACAGAACTAAGTGGAGTTTCGCAGATAGCTTCAGTGTACTTTTTATGTGAACATTTTCCTTTTTCCACTATAGTCCTCTTAGCGCCCTGAATGTCCACTTCTATTTTATACAGAAAGAGGGTTTCAGAACTGTTCAATCAAAACTGAGGTTCAACTCTGTTAGTTGAATGCACAGAACAGTAAGAAGTTTCACAGATTTCTTCTGTGCAGTTATTATTTGAAAATATTCCGTTTCCACTATAGGCCTCTTAGAGCCCCGAATTTCCAATTGCATTTTCTACAGAAAGAGTTTTTCAGCACTGCTCCATCAAAAGTAAGTTTAAACTCTGTTAGTTGAATGCACAGAACAGGAAGAAGTTTCACAGAATGCTTCTGTGTAGTTTTTATTTGAAGATATTTCTTTTTCCGCTATTGGCCTGTTAGCGCTCCGAAAGTCCACTTGCATTTTCTACAGAAAGAGTGTCTCAGAACTGCTCAATCAAAATTTAGGTTCAACTCCGTGAGTTGAATGCACAGAACAGAAAGAAGTTTCACAGATTGCTTTTGTGTAGTTTTTGTTTGAAGATATTCCTTTTTCTACTATGGGCCTCTCAGTGCCCTGAATGTCTACTTGCATTTTCTACAGAAAGAGTGTTTCAGAACTGCTCAATCAAAACTATGGTTCAACTCTGTTAGTTGAATGCACAGAACAGAGAGAAGTTTCACAGATATATTCTGTGTAGTTGTTATTTGAACTTATTCCTTTTTCCACTACAGGCCACTTAGCGCCCAGAATGTCCACTTGTATTATCTACAGAAAGAGTGTTTCAGAACTGCTCAATCAAAACTAAGGTTCAACACTGTTAGTTGAATACACAGAACAGAAAGTAGTTTCACAGATTGCTTCTTTGTAGTTTTTGTTTGAAGATATTCCCTTTTCCGTTATAGGCCTCTTAGTGCCATGAATGTCCACTTGCATTTTCTACAGAAAGGGTGTTTCAAAACTGTTCAATCAAAATTAAGTTTCAACTGTGTTAGTTGAAATAACAGATCCATAAGAAGTTTCACAGATTGCTTCTGTGTAGTTTTTATTTGAAGGTTTTCCTTTTTCCACAGTAGGCCTCTTAGCGCCCTGAATGTCCACTTGCATTTTCTACAGAAAGGGTGTTTCAGAACTGCTCAATCAAAAGTAAGGTTGAACTCTGTTAGTTGAATGCACAGAACAAAGAGGAGTTTCACAGATAGATTCTGTGTAGTTTTTATGTGAACTTTTTCTTTTCCACTATGGTCCTCTTAGCGAACTGAATGTCCACTTGTATTTTCTACAGAAAGTGGGTTTCAGAACTGCTCAATCAAAACTGAGGTTCAACTCTGTTAGTTGAATGCACCGAACAGTAACAAGTTTCACAGATTTCTTCTGTGTAGTTTTTATTTGAAAATAATCCTTTTCCACTATAGGCCTCTTAGCGCCCCGAATTTCCAATTGTATTTTCTACAGAAAGAGTGTTTCAGAACTGCTCAATCAATAGTAAGGTTAAACTCTGTTAGTTGAATGCACAGAACAGGAAGAAGTTTCACAGAATGCTTCTGTGTAGTTTTTATTTGAAGATATTACTTTTTCCACTATAGGCCTGTTAGCGCTCCGAAGGTCCACTTGCATTTTCTACAGAAAGAGTGTTTCAGAACTGCTCAATCAAAATTTAGGTTCAACACTGTGAGTTGAATGCACAGAACAGAAAGAAGTTTCACAGATTGCTTCTGTGTAGTTTTTGTTTGAAGATATTCCTTTTTCTACTATGGGACTCTCAGCTCCCTGAATGTCTACTTGCATTTTCTACAGAAAGAGGGTTTCAGAACTGCTCAATCAAAACTAAGGTTGAAATGTGTTAGTTGAATGCACAGAACAGAGAGAAGTTTCACAGATATCTTCTGTGTAGTTTTTATTGAACTTATTCCTTTTTCCACTACAGGCCACTTATCGCCCTGAATGTCCACTTGTATTTTCTACAGAAAGAGTGTTTCAGAACTGCTCAATCAAAACTAAGGTTCAAAACTGTTAGTTGAATGCACAGAACAGAAAGAAGTTTCACAGATTGCTTCTTTGTAGTTTTTGTTTGAAGTTATTCCCTTTTCCATTATACGCCTCTTAGCGCCATGAATGTCCACTTGCATTTTGTACAGAAAGAGTGTTTCAGAACTTTTCAATCAAATTTAAGGTTCAACTGTGCTGGTTGAAAGAACAGAACCATAAGAAGTTTCACAGATTGCTTCTGTGTAGTTTTTATTTGAAGGTTTTCCTTTTTCCACAATATCCTCTTAGCGCCCTGAATGTCCACTTGCAATTTCTACAGAAAGGGTGTTTCAGAACTGCTCAATCAAAAGTAAGGTTGAACTCTGTTAGTTGAATGCACAGAACAGGAAGTAGTTTCACAGAATGCTTCTGTGTAGTTTTTATTTGAAGATATTACTTTTTCCGCTATAGGCCTCTTAGCGTTCCGAAGGTCCACTTGCATTTTCTACAGAAAGAGTGTTTCAGAACTGCTAAATCAAAACTAAGTTTCAACTCTGTTAGTTGAATGCACAGAACTGTAAGAAGTTTCACAGATAGCTTCTTTGTAGTTTTTATTTGAACATATATATTTTTCAACTAGAGGCCTCTTAGCGCCCTGAATGTTCACTTGCATTTTCTGCAGAAAGAGTGTTTCATAACTGCTCAATATAAACTAAGGTTCAACTCTATTAGTTGAATGCACAGAACAGTAAGAAGTCTCACAGATTGCTTCTGTGTAGTTTTTATTTGAACATATTCATTTTTCCGAATAGGCCTCTTAGCGTCCTGAATGTTCACTTGCATTTTCTACAGAAAGAGTGTTTCAGAACTGCTCAATAATAACTAAGGTTCAACTCTGTTAGTTGAATGCACAGAACAGTAAGAGTTTCACAGATTGTTTCTGTGTGGTTTTAATTTGGAGATATTCCTTTTCCCACTATAGGCCTCTCAGCGCCCTGAATATCCACTTGCATTTTCTACAGAAAGTGTGTTTCAGAACTGCTCAATAAAAACTACCGTTCAACTATGTTAGTTGAATGCACAGAACAGTAAGAATTTCACAGATTGCTTCTGTGCAGTTTTTATTTAAGATATTCCTTTTTCCACTATAGCCCTCATAGCTCCCTGAATGTCTAATTGCATTTTCTACAGAAAGGGTGTTTCAGAAGTACTCAATCAAATGTAAGGTTCAACTCTGTTAGATGAATGCAAAGAACAGAAAGTAGTTTCACAGAATGCTTCTGTGTAGTTTGTATTTGAAGGTATTACTTTTTCCCCTATAGGCCTCTAAGCGATCCGAAGTTCCACTTGCATTTTCTACAGAAAGACTGTTTCAGAACTTCTCAATCAAAAGTAAGGTTCAACTCCGTTAGTTGAATGCACAGAACATAGGGAAGTTTCACAGATAGCTTCTGTGTAGTTTTTATGTGAACATTTTCCTTTTTCCACTATAGTCCTCTTAGCGCCCTGAATGTGCACTTGTATTTCTACAGAAAGAGTGTTTCAGAACTGCTCAATCAAAACTAAGGTTCAACTCTGTTAGTTGAATGCACAGTACAGAGAGAAGTTTCACAGATAACTTCTGTGTAGTTTTTATTTGAACTTATTCCTTTTTCCACTATAAGCCTCTTAGCGCCCGGAATGTCCACTTGTATTTTCTACAGAAAGAGTGTTTCAGAACTGCTCAATCAAAACTAAGGTTCAACTCTGTTAGTTGAATGCACAGAACAGAAAGAAGTCTCACAGATTGCTTCTTTGTAGTTTTTGTTTGAAGATATTCCCTTTTCCACTATAGGCCTCTTAGCGCCATGAATGTCCACTTGCATTTTCTACAGAAAGAGTGTTTCAGAACTGCTCAATCAAAAGTAAGGTTAAACTCTGTTAGTTGAATGCACAGAACAGACAGAAATTTCACAGAATGCTTATGTGTAGTTTTTATTTGAGGATATTACTTTTTCCGCTATAGGCCTCTTAGCGCTCTGAAGGTCCACTTGCATTTTCTCCAGAAAGAGTGTTTCAGAACTGCTCAATCAAAAGTAAGGTTCAACTCTGTTAGTTGAATGCACAGAACAGAAAGAAGTTTCACAGATTGCTTCTGTGTAGTTTTTGTTTGAAGATATTCGTTTTTCTACTATGGGCCTCTTAGCGCCATGAATGTCCACTAGCATTTTCTACAGAAACAGTGTTTCAGAACTGCTCAACCAAAACTAAGGTTCAACTCTGTTAGTTGAATGCACAGAACAGAGAGAAGTTTCACAGATATATTCTGTGTAGTTTTTATTTGAACTTATTCCTTTTTCCACTATAGGCCTCTTAGCTCCCTGAATGTACAATTGCATTTTCTACAGAAAGGGTGTTTCAGAAGTGCTCAATCAAAAGTAAGGTTCAACTCTGTTAGATGAATGCAAAGAACAGAAAGAAGTTTCACAGAATGCTTCTGTGTAATTTGTATTTGAAGGTATTACTTTTTGCGCTATAGTCCTCTTTGCGCTCCGATGGTCCACTTGCATTTTCTACAGAAAGAGTGTTTCAGAACTTCTCAATCAAAAGTAAGGTTAAACTCCGTTAGTTGAATGCACAGAACAGAGATAAGTTTCTCAGATATCTTCTGTGTAGTTTTTATGTGAACATTTTACTTTTTCCACTATAGTCCTCTTAGCGCCCTGAATGTCCACTTGTATTTTCTACAGAAAGAGTGTTTCAGAACTGCTCAACCAAACTGAGGTTCAACACTGTTAGTTGAATTCACAGAACAGTAAGAAGTTTCACAGATTATTCTGTGCAGTTTTTATTTGAAAATATTCCTTTTCCACTATAGGCCTCTTAGCGCCCTGAATGTCCAATTGCATTTTCTACAGAAAGAGTGTTTCCGAACTGCTCAATCAAAAGTAAGGTTAATCTCTGTTAGTTGAATGCACAGAACAGAAAGAAGTTTCACAGAATGCTTCTGTGTAGTTTTTATTTGAAGATATTACTTTTTCCGCTATAGGCCTGTTAGCGCTCCGAAGGTCCACTTGCATTTTCTACAGAAAGATTGTTTCAGAACTGCTCAATCAAAATTTAGGTTCAACACTGTGAGTTGAATGCACAGAACAGAAAGAAGTTTCACAGATTGCTTCTGTGTAGTTTTTGTTTGAAGATATTCCTTTTTCTACCATGGGACTCTCAGCTCCCTGAATGTCTACTTGCATTTTCTACAGAAAGAGGGTTTCAGAACTGCTCAATCAAAACTAAGGTTCAAATCTGTTAGTTGAATGCACAGAACAGAGAGAAGTTTCACAGATATCTTCTGTGTAGTTTTTATTGAACTTATTCCTTTTTCCACTACAGGCCACTTATCGCCCTGAATGTCCACTTGTATTTTCTACAGAAAGAGTGTTTCAGAACTGCTCAATCAAAACTAAGGTTCAAAACTGTTAGTTGAATGCACAGAACAGAAAGAAGTTTCACAGATTGCTTCTTTGTAGTTTTTGTTTGAAGTTATTCCCTTTTCCATTATACGCCTCTTAGCGCCATGAATGTCCACTTGCATTTTGTACAGAAAGAGTGTTTCAGAACTTTTCAATCAAATTTAAGGTTCAACTGTGCTGGTTGAAAGAACAGAACCATAAGAAGTTTCACAGATTGCTTCTGTGTAGTTTTTATTTGAAGGTTTTCCTTTTTCCACAATAATCCTCTTAGCGCCCTGAATGTCCACTTGCAATTTCTACAGAAAGGGTGTTTCAGAACTGCTCAATCAAAAGTAAGGTTGAACTCTGTTAGTTGAATGCACAGAACAGGAAGTAGTTTCACAGAATGCTTCTGTGTAGTTTTTATTTGAAGATATTACTTTTTCCGCTGTAGGCCTCTTAGCGTTCCGAAGGTCCACTTGCATTTTCTACAGAAAGAGTGTTTCAGAACTGCTAAATCAAAACTAAGTTTCAACTCTGTTAGTTGAATGCACAGAACTGTAAGAAGTTTCACAGATAGCTTCTTTGTAGTTTTTATTTGAACATATATATTTTTCAACTAGAGGCCTCTTAGCGCCCTGAATGTTCACTTGCATTTTCTGCAGAAAGAGTGTTTCATAACTGCTCAATATAAACTAAGGTTCAACTCTATTAGTTGAATGCACAGAACAGTAAGAAGTCTCACAGATTGCTTCTGTGTAGTTTTTATTTGAACATATTCATTTTTCCGAAATAGGCCTCTTAGCGTCCTGAATGTTCACTTGCATTTTCTACAGAAAGAGTGTTTCAGAACTGCTCAATAATAACTAAGGTTCAACTCTGTTAGTTGAATGCACAGAACAGTAAGATGTTTCACAGATTGTTTCTGTGTGGTTTTAATTTGGAGATATTCCTTTTCCCACTATAGG
The DNA here is from genome assembly GCF_006542625.1 of Nomascus leucogenys. Taxonomy (NCBI): domain Eukaryota; kingdom Metazoa; phylum Chordata; class Mammalia; order Primates; family Hylobatidae; genus Nomascus; species Nomascus leucogenys. The sequence goes on from NW_022097817.1 coordinate 78,717, forward strand.
CCTCTCAGCGCCCTGAATATCCACTTGCATTTTCTACAGAAAGTGTGTTTCAGAACTGCTCAATAAAAACTACCGTTCAACTATGTTAGTTGAATGCACAGAACAGTAAGAATTTTCACAGATTGCTTCTGTGCAGTTTTTATTTTAAGATATTCCTTTTTCCACTATAGCCCTCATAGCTCCCTGAATGTCTAATTGCATTTTCTACAGAAAGGGTGTTTCAGAAGTACTCAATCAAATGTAAGGTTCAACTCTGTTAGATGAATGCAAAGAACAGAAAGTAGTTTCACAGAATGCTTCTGTGTAGTTTGTATTTGAAGGTATTACTTTTTCCCCTATAGGCCTCTAAGCGATCCGAAGTTCCACTTGCATTTTCTACAGAAAGACTGTTTCAGAACTTCTCAATCAAAAGTAAGGTTCAACTCCGTTAGTTGAATGCACAGAACATAGGGAAGTTTCACAGATAGCTTCTGTGTAGTTTTTATGTGAACATTTCCTTTTTCCACTATAGTCCTCTTAGCGCCCTGAATGTGCACTTGTATTTCCTACAGAAAGAGTGTTTCAGAACTGCTCAATCAAAACTAAGGTTCAACTCTGTTAGTTGAATGCACAGTACAGAGAGAAGTTTCACAGATAACTTCTGTGTAGTTTTTATTTGAACTTATTCCTTTTTCCACTATAAGCCTCTTAGCGCCCGGAATGTCCACTTGTATTTTCTACAGAAAGAGTGTTTCAGAACTGCTCAATCAAAACTAAGGTTCAACTCTGTTAGTTGAATGCACAGAACAGAAAGAAGTCTCACAGATTGCTTCTTTGTAGTTTTTGTTTGAAGATATTCCCTTTTCCACTATAGGCCTCTTAGCGCCATGAATGTCCACTTGCATTTTCTACAGAAAGAGTGTTTCAGAACTGCTCAATCAAAAGTAAGGTTAAACTCTGTTAGTTGAATGCACAGAACAGACAGAAATTTCACAGAATGCTTATGTGTAGTTTTTATTTGAGGATATTACTTTTTCCGCTATAGGCCTCTTAGCGCTCTGAAGGTCCACTTGCATTTTCTCCAGAAAGAGTGTTTCAGAACTGCTCAATCAAAAGTAAGGTTCAACTCTGTTAGTTGAATGCACAGAACAGAAAGAAGTTTCACAGATTGCTTCTGTGTAGTTTTTGTTTGAAGATATTCGTTTTTCTACTATGGGCCTCTTAGCGCCATGAATGTCCACTAGCATTTTCTACAGAAACAGTGTTTCAGAACTGCTCAACCAAAACTAAGGTTCAACTCTGTTAGTTGAATGCACAGAACAGAGAGAAGTTTCACAGATATATTCTGTGTAGTTTTTATTTGAACTTATTCCTTTTTCCACTATAGGCCTCTTAGCTCCCTGAATGTACAATTGCATTTTCTACAGAAAGGGTGTTTCAGAAGTGCTCAATCAAAAGTAAGGTTCAACTCTGTTAGATGAATGCAAAGAACAGAAAGAAGTTTCACAGAATGCTTCTGTGTAATTTGTATTTGAAGGTATTACTTTTTGCGCTATAGTCCTCTTTGCGCTCCGATGGTCCACTTGCATTTTCTACAGAAAGAGTGTTTCAGAACTTCTCAATCAAAAGTAAGGTTAAACTCCGTTAGTTGAATGCACAGAACAGAGATAAGTTTCTCAGATATCTTCTGTGTAGTTTTTATGTGAACATTTTACTTTTTCCACTATAGTCCTCTTAGCGCCCTGAATGTCCACTTGTATTTTCTACAGAAAGAGTGTTTCAGAACTGCTCAACCAAACTGAGGTTCAACACTGTTAGTTGAATTCACAGAACAGTAAGAAGTTTCACAGATTAATTCTGTGCAGTTTTTATTTGAAAATATTCCTTTTCCACTATAGGCCTCTTAGCGCCCTGAATGTCCAATTGCATTTTCTACAGAAAGAGTGTTTCCGAACTGCTCAATCAAAAGTAAGGTTAATCTCTGTTAGTTGAATGCACAGAACAGAAAGAAGTTTCACAGAATGCTTCTGTGTAGTTTTTATTTGAAGATATTACTTTTTCCGCTATAGGCCTGTTAGCGCTCCGAAGGTCCACTTGCATTTTCTACAGAAAGATTGTTTCAGAACTGCTCAATCAAAATTTAGGTTCAACACTGTGAGTTGAATGCACAGAACAGAAAGAAGTTTCACAGATTGCTTCTGTGTAGTTTTTGTTTGAAGATATTCCTTTTTCTACTATGGGACTCTCAGCTCCCTGAATGTCTACTTGCATTTTCTACAGAAAGAGGGTTTCAGAACTGCTCAATCAAAACTAAGGTTCAAATCTGTTAGTTGAATGCACAGAACAGAGAGAAGTTTCACAGATATCTTCTGTGTAGTTTTTATTGAACTTATTCCTTTTTCCACTACAGGCCACTTATCGCCCTGAATGTCCACTTGTATTTTCTACAGAAAGAGTGTTTCAGAACTGCTCAATCAAAACTAAGGTTCAAAACTGTTAGTTGAATGCACAGAACAGAAAGAAGTTTCACAGATTGCTTCTTTGTAGTTTTTGTTTGAAGTTATTCCCTTTTCCATTATACGCCTCTTAGCGCCATGAATGTCCACTTGCATTTTGTACAGAAAGAGTGTTTCAGAACTTTTCAATCAAATTTAAGGTTCAACTGTGATGGTTGAAAGAACAGAACCATAAGAAGTTTCACAGATTGCTTCTGTGTAGTTTTTATTTGAAGGTTTTCCTTTTTCCACAATAATCCTCTTAGCACCCTGAATGTCCACTTGCAATTTCTACAGAAAGGGTGTTTCAGAACTGCTCAATCAAAAGTAAGGTTGAACTCTGTTAGTTGAATGCTCAGAACAGGAAGTAGTTTCACAGAATGCTTCTGTGTAGTTTTTATTTGAAGATATTACTTTTTCCGCTATAGGCCTCTTAGCGTTCCGAATGTCCACTTGCATTTTCTACAGAAAGAGTGTTTCAGAACTGCTAAATCAAAACTAAGTTTCAACTCTGTTAGTTGAATGCACAGAACTGTAAGAAGTTTCACAGATAGCTTCTTTGTAGTTTTTATTTGAACATATACCTTTTTCAACTAGAGGCCTCTTAGCGCCCTGAATGTTCACTTGCATTTTCTGCAGAAAGAGTGTTTCATAACTGCTCAATATAAACTAAGGTTCAACTCTATTAGTTGAATGCACAGAACAGTAAGAAGTCTCACAGATTGCTTCTGTGTAGTTTTTATTTGAACATATTCATTTTTCCGAAATAGGCCTCTTAGCGTCCTGAATGTTCACTTGCATTTTCTACAGAAAGAGTGTTTCAGAACTGCTCAATAATAACTAAGGTTCAACTCTGTTAGTTGAATGCACAGAACAGTAAGAAGTTTCACAGATTGTTTCTGTGTGGTTTTAATTTGGAGATATTCCTTTTCCCACTATAGGCCTCTCAGCGCCCTGAATATCCACTTGCATTTTCTACAGAAAGTGTGTTTCAGAACTGCTCAATAAAAACTACCGTTCAACTATGTTAGTTGAATGCACAGAACAGTAAGAATTTTCACAGATTGCTTCTGTGCAGTTTTTATTTAAGATATTCCTTTTTCCACTATAGCCTCATAGCTCCCTGAATGTCTAATTGCATTTTCTACAGAAAGGGTGTTTCAGAAGTACTCAATCAAATGTAAGGTTCAACTCTGTTAGATGAATGCAAAGAACAGAAAGTAGTTTCACAGAATGCTTCTGTGTAGTTTGTATTTGAAGGTATTACTTTTTCCCCTATAGGCCTCTAAGCGATCCGAAGTTCCACTTGCATTTTCTACAGAAAGACTGTTTCAGAACTTCTCAATCAAAAGTAAGGTTCAACTCCATTAGTTGAATGCACAGAACATAGGGAAGTTTCACAGATAGCTTCTGTGTAGTTTTTATGTGAACATTTTCCTTTTTCCACTATAGTCCTCTTAGCGCCCTGAATGTGCACTTGTATTTCCTACAGAAAGAGTGTTTCAGAACTGCTCAATCAAAACTAAGGTTCAACTCTGTTAGTTGAATGCACAGTACAGAGAGAAGTTTCACAGATAACTTCTGTGTAGTTTTTATTTGAACTTATTTCTTTTTCCACTATAAGCCTCTTAGCGCCCGGAATGTCCACTTGTATTTTCTACAGAAAGAGTGTTTCAGAACTGCTCAATCAAAACTAAGGTTCAACTCTGTTAGTTGAATGCACAGAACAGAAAGAAGTCTCACAGATTGCTTCTTTGTAGTTTTTGTTTGAAGATATTCCCTTTTCCACTATAGGCCTCTTAGCGCCATGAATGTCCACTTGCATTTTCTACAGAAAGAGTGTTTCAGAACTGCTCAATCAAAAGTAAGGTTAAACTCTGTTAGTTGAATGCACAGAACAGACAGAAATTTCACAGAATGCTTATGTGTAGTTTTTATTTGAGGATATTACTTTTTCCCCTATAGGCCTCTAAGCGATCCGAAGTTCCACTTGCATTTTCTACAGAAAGACTGTTTCAGAACTTCTCAATCAAAAGTAAGGTTCAACTCCGTTAGTTGAATGCACAGAACATAGGGAAGTTTCACAGATAGCTTCTGTGTAGTTTTTATGTGAACATTTTCCTTTTTCCACTATAGTCCTCTTAGCGCCCTGAATGTGCACTTGTATTTCCTACAGAAAGAGTGTTTCCGAACTGCTCAATCAAAAGTAAGGTTAATCTCTGTTAGTTGAATGCACAGAACAGAAAGAAGTTTCACAGAATGCTTCTGTGTAGTTTTTATTTGAAGATATTACTTTTCCGCTATAGGCCTCTTAGCGCTCCGAAGGTCAACTTGAATTTTCTACAGAAAGAGTGTTTCAGAACTGCTCAATCAAAGGTAAGGTTCAACTCTGTTAGTTCAATGCACAGAACAGAAAGAAGTTTCACAGATTGCTTCTGTGTAGTTTTTGTTTGAAGATATTCCTTTTTCTATTATGGGCCTCTTAGCGCCCTGAATGTCCACTTGTATTTTCTACAGAAAGAGTGTTTCAGAACTGCTCAATCAAAACTAAGGTTCAACTCTGTTAGTTGAATGCACAGAACAGAAAGAAGTCTCACAGATTGCTTCTTTATAGTTTTTGTTTGAAGATATTCCCTTTTCTATTATAGGCCTCTTAGCGCCATGAATGTCCACTTGCATTTTCTACAGAAAGATTGTTTCAGAATTGTTCGATCAAAATTAAGGTTCAACTGTGTTAGTTTAAAGAACAGAACCGTAAGAAGTTTCACAGATTGCTTCTGTGTAGTTTTTATTTGAAGGTGTTCCTTTTTCCACCATAGGCCTCTTATCACCCTGAATGTCCACTTGCATTTTCTACAGAAAGCGTGTTTCAGAACTGCTCAATCAAACGTAAGGTTGAACTCTGTTAGTTGAATGCACAGAACTGTAAGAAGTTTCACAGATAGCTTCTTTGTAGTTTTTATTTGAACACATACATTTTTCAACTATAGGCCGCTTAGCGCCCTGAATGTTCACTTGCATTTTCTACAGAAAAAGTGTTTCAGAACTGCTCAATCAAAACTGATGTTCAACTCCGTTAGTTGAATGCACAGAACAGTAAGAAGTTTCACAGATTTCTTCTGTGCGGATTTTATTTGAAAATATTCCTTTTCCAATATAGGCCTCTTAGCACCCTGAATGTCCAATTGCATTTTCTTCAGAAAGAGTGTTTCAGAACTGCTCAATCAAAAGTAAGGTTAAACTGTGTTTGTTGAATGCACAGAACAGAAAGAAGTTTCACAGAATGCTTCTGTGTAGTTTTTATTTGAAGATATTACTTTTTCCACTATAGGCATCTTAGCGCTCCGAAGGTCCACTTGCATTTTCTACACAAAGACTGTTTCAGAACTGCTCAATCAAAAGTAAGGTTCAACTCTGTTTGTTGAGAGCACAGAACAGAGATAAGTTTCACAGATTGCTTCTGTGTAGTTTTTATTTGAACTTATTCCTTTTTCCACTATCGGCCTCTTAGCGCCCTGAATGTCCACTTGCATTTTCTACAGAAAGAGTGTTTCAGAACTGCTCAATCAAAACTAAGGTTCACCTCTGTTAGTTGAATGCACAGAACAGAAAGAAGTTTCACAGATTGTTTCTTTGCAGTTTTTGTTTGAAGATATTCCCTTTTATACTATAGGCCTCTTAGCGCCATGAATGTCCCCTTGCATTTTCTACAGAAAGAGTGTTTCAGAACTGTTCAAACAAAATTAAGGTTCAACTGTGTTAGCTTAAAGAACAGAACCTTAAGAAGTTTCACAGATTGCTTCTGTGTAGTTTTTATTTGAAGGTATTCCTTTCTCCACCATAGGCCAGTTAGCGCCCTGAATGTCCACTTGCATTTTCAACAGAAAGGGTGTTTCAGAACTGCTCAATCCAAAGTAAGGTTGAACTCTGTTAGTTGAATGCACAGAACTGTAAGATGTTTCACAGATAGCTTCTTTGTAGTTTTTATTTGAACATATACCTTTTTCAACTATAGGCCTCTCAGCGCCCTGAATGTCCACTTGCATTTTCTACAGAAAGTGTGTTTCAGAACTGCTCAATAAAAACTACCGTTCAACTATGTTAGTTGAATGCACAGAACAGTAAGAAGTTTCGCAGATTGCTTCTGTGCGGTTTTTATTTGAAAATATTCCTTTTTCCACTATAGGCCTCTTAGCTCCCTGAATGTCCAATTGCATTTTCTATAGAAAGGGTGTTTCAGAAGTGCTCAATCAAAAGTAAGGTTCAACTCTGTTAGATGAATGCAAAGAACAGAAAGAAGTTTCACAGAATGCTCCTGTGTAGTTTGTATTTGAAGGTATTACTTTTTCCGCTATAGGCCTCTTAGCACTACGAATGTCCAATTGCATTTTCTACAGAAAGAGTGTTTCAGAACTTCTCAAATCAAAAGTAAGGTTCAACTCCGTTATTGAATGCACAGAACAGAGAGAAGTTTCACAGATATCTTCTGTGCAGTTTTTATGTGAACTATTCCTTTTTCCACTATAGTCCTCTTAGCGCCCTGAATGTCCACTTGTATTTTCTACAGAAAGAGTGTTTCAGAACTGCACAATCAAAACTGAGGTTCAACTCTGTTAGTTGAATGCACAGAACAGTAAGAAGTTTCACAGATTTCTTCTGTGCAGTTTTTATTTGAAAATATTCCTAGTCCACTAAAGGCCTCTTAGCGCCCTGAATGTCCAATTGCATTTTCTACAGAAAGAGTGTTTCAGAGCTGCTCAATCAAAAGTAAGGTTAAACTCTGTTAGTTGAATGCACGGAACAGAAAGAAGTTTCACAGAATGCTTCTGTGTAGCTTTTATTTGAAGATATTACTTTTTCCGCTATAGGCCTCTTAGCGCTCCGAAGGTCCACTTTCATTTTCTACAGAAAGAGTGTTTCAGAACTGCTCAATCAAAAGTAAGGTTCAACTCTGTTAGTTGAATGCACAGAACAGAAGGAAGTTTCGCAGATTGCTTCTGTGTAGTTTTTGTTTGAAGATATTCCTTTTTCTATTATGGGCCTCTTAGCTCCCTGAATGTCCAATTGCATAATCTATAGAAAGGGTGTTTCAGAAGTGCTCAATCAAAAGTAAGGTTCAACTCTGTTAGATGAATGCAAAGAACAGAAAGATGTTTCACAGAATTCTTCTGTGTAGTTTGTATTTGAAGTTATTACCTTTTCCGCTATAGGCCTCTTAGCACTCCGAAGATCCACTTGCATTTTCTACAGAAAGAGTGTTTCAGATCTTCTCAATCAAAAGTAAGGTTCAACTACGTTAGTTGAATGCACTGAACAGAGAGAATTTTCACAGATAACTTCTGTGTAGTTTTTATGTGAACTTTTTGCTTTTTCCACTATAGCCCTCTTAGCGCCCTGAATGTCCACTTGTATTTTCTACAGAAAGAGTGTTTCAGAACTACTCAATCAAAACTAAGGTTCAACTCTGTTAGTTGAATGCACAGAACAGAAAGAAGTTTCACAGATTGCTTCTTTGTAGTTTTTGTTTGAAGATATTCCCTTTTCCACTATAGGCCTCATAGCGCCATGAATGTCCAATTGCATTTTCTACAGAAAGAGTGTTTCAGAACTGCTCAATCAAAAGTAAGGTTAAACTCTGTTAGTTGAATGCACAGAACACAAAGAAGTTTCACAGAATGCTTCTGTGTAGGTTTTATTTAAAGATTTTACTTTTATCGCTATAGGCCTCTTAGCGCTCCGAAGGTCCACTTGCATTTTGTACAGAAAGAGTGTTTCAGAACTGCTCAATCAAAAGTAAGGTTCAACTCTGTTAGTTGAATGCACAGAACAGAAAGAAGTTTCACAGATTGCTTCTGTGAAGTTTTTGTTTGAAGATATTCCTTTTTATACTATGGGCCTCTTGGCGCCCTGAATGTTCACTAGCATTTTCTACAGAAAGAGGGTTTCAGAACTGCTCAATGATACCTAAGGTTCAACTTTGTTTGTTGAATGCACAGAACAGTAGAAATTTCAACAGATTGCATCTGTGTGGTTTCTTTTGAAGATATTCCTTTTCCCACTATAGGCCTTGCAGCGCCCTGAATGTCCACTTGCATTTTCTACAGAAAGTGTTTCTCAGAAACTGCTCAATAAAAATACCGTTCAAATGTTTTAGTTGAATGCACAGAACAGTAAGAAGTTTCGCAGATTTTTTCTGTGCACTTTTTATTGTAAATATTCCTTTTTCCACTATAGGC